>NW_005871824.1:51418-85038 GCF_000147115.1 Myotis lucifugus | reverse complement strand
ATGCTCCCTCCACCCCATGGTACTCCCTCCACCCCGTGGGGACTCCCTCCACCCCGCGGTACTCCCTCCACCCCGTGGTACTCCCTCCACCCCGTGGTATTCTCTACACCTGCAATGCTCCCTCCACCTCATGGTATTCCCTCCACCCCTTGGTACTCCCTCCACCCCGCGGTACTCTCTCCACCCCGCGATACTCCCTCCACCTCACCATGCTCCCTTCACCCGTGAGGCCCTGTGGCCATCTGCGTGTGGACGAGGACCTGCCTGTGACTGTTTAGTCATGTCCCCTCTCTCTCCTCCACAAAGGATGGTTTGCAGCCGCTCTCTTGGATGCGAAGGGAGCCAGCTGTAAAGGAAAGTGCTCTTCGTTGCCAAGCACCCGCCGCAGCAGCCATGCAAAATATTGTCCATGGAACCTCTACGTGCTTAGTGTTAAAAATACTTTGCCTGCACCTCATTGATTCATATTAATCTCTTTTAATTAACTTGCACAGGGGGTGGGGAGGGGAGAGGCGCGCTAGCATGTCTGGAGGCCGGCTGTCGGCCAAGAGCTCCAGGAACACCGTCTTGATTAATTCTCGCAAGGACGGTGCGAGCTCCCCTTTCAGAGGCTGCCTCCTGCCTCCGAGTGCCCCTGCCCCGGGCGGTGAGGGGCATGGAGCGATCCTGCCTCAGCGTGACTCCCCAGGTCTAGGCCATGACCCTGCCTCGGCTCAGAACCCACCATCGTCACAGCTCGGCTGGCTGAGAGGATGAGAGCCACTGAGCCAGGGCGCCTCTTCCCCGGGAGCCGTGGACCGGGAACCACAGAGACCACTGGGGACGCCTCTCCCGGGACCGAGGCTGTGATGTGAACTTGAGGGCTGATGCGGTCACATTTCCCGCTCCCTGGAGAAAGTCAGTCTAGAGCAGCGGTTCTCAACCTTCCTAATGCCGCGACCCTTTAACACAGTTCCTCATGTTGTGGTGACCCCCAATTTCATTGTTACAAGTTGAACATAATTAAAGCATAGTGATTAATCACAAAAGCAATATGTAATTATATGTGTTTTCCGATGGTCTTAGGCGACCCCTGTGAGAGGGTCGTTCGACCCCCAAAGGGGTTGCGACCCACAGGTTGAGAACCGCTGGTCTAGAGGACGAGAGAGAATTAGACAAAAGGCAGAGGATGGGTGCAGTTGGTGATGCCGAAGCTGGTTCCCTCTGCCGCTGCGTCCCTGCCCGGCCTGGTGCTCCGTATCTCACCCGTGAACCCCAGGGCGGAGGTGTCCCCTTTTGTGCCTGGATTGGCTCAGTTCCATTTCTGTCACGTGCCACCAGGGGTCCTCGCAGGCAGGTAACATTATCGCCACCTCACCCACGACAAAGCGAGCCTGGGGGCGCGTGCCCAAGGCCACGCTGCTAGAAAGTTTCAGAACTAGAATTTGACCCCAGATCTCTTCTCCAACGTACCTTTGGGCATGGGCACTAGACAGACAGTCTCTGGGATTGACGCTGGACCCCCGGAGTTAAGGACATGGAGGTATGTGGGAGGATGGAACTTCCGCTCTCCTCCAGCCCTTCCAGGAAGGCCCTACCCCACCCCACAGAGCCGAGGGCCAGGAGGCGCCTCCGAGGTGGCTGCTCAGGCTGCTGCCCTGCCCCCTCTGGAGTCCAGCAGAACAGGGTTCCTCTCTGAGACCGTCACCGGCTGCATGGTCGGGGCAGGGCGGGTGGGGGGCGGGGCGCTTCTCTCAGGGGCTGCACTGTGTTCCCTCAAAATTCATGTTGGTATCCCAACTCCCAGTGCTCAGAACTGACCCTCATTGGTAACAAGTTAAAATGAGGCCATTGCGGGGGCGGGGACGCTAACCCAGTGTGACTAGTGTCCTTAAAGCCCATAGAGGCCAACTGGTGTGGCTCAGAAGTTGAGCGTCAACCTATGAACCAGGAGGTCACAGATCAATTCCTGGTCAGGGCATAGGCCGGGGTTGCAGGCTCGATCCCCAGTGTGGGGCGTGCGGGAGGCAGCCAATCCATGAGTCTCTCTCATTATGGATGTTTCTCTCTCGCCCTCTCCCTTCCTCTCTGAAATAAATAAAAATATATTTAAAAAACAAACAAAAAATCCACACATGGAGACCGTGTGAAGACACAGGGAAAGATGGCATCTACAAGCCAAGGTGGGAGGCCGGGCACAGACAGCTGTTCCCTTGGTGCCCTCATAAGAGACCAGCCCAGATGAACTTGACCTTGGACCTCCGGACTCCAGAGCTGTGAGAAAACAGACTCCTGTTGTTGAAGACCAGTCGTGGTTCTTTGTCATGGCAGCCCCAGCAAAGGAGTAGGCTCTCTGCATTCACTCCTCCCCGCTGTGGAATGGCTGACGCGCACCTGGGACCCCCGGAGGGCGTGATAAGAATGAGAGATCACGCACATAAGGCCCAGTGACATCGGCAGGCCTTCAGCATAGCTGCTCTTCATTCTATATAATAAAAGCCTAATATGCTAAGTGTCTGGTCGTCCAGTCGGCCGTTCAACCAATCAAAGCATAATATGCTAATGATATGCTATGGCGTGCACTGACCACCAGGGGGCAGACGCTCCAACTGGTAGGTTAGCTTGCTGCCGGGGTCCAGCTGATCAGGACTGAGCGAGAACGGCCAGACACGCCCTGGAACCCTCCTGCGGTCCCTCCCTGGCTGGCCAACCTCTCGAGTCCTTCCCTGGCCCCGATCATGCACCAGTGGGGGCCCTTAAGCATGGTCTGTTGCCCTCTGTAAGTACTGACGCCCGGGGGATGTCGGAGAGCCGGTTTCGGCTGATCCTGCCGGCCAGGCTGAGGGACCCCACTGGTGCACGAATTCATGCACCAGGCATCTAGTGGTCTAATAATTACGCTGCCCACGAGCTGCAGAAGTTTCTCCACCCTTTGCTGGTCCTTCAAGGAAGCCCTGGTTACCTTGGCTACGCTGTTCTTTAAGGAGGGGGCGCAATTGCACCTTTCTTTCCTGACTGCCAAGAGAGGGCGGAGGGGAGCCCCCTGGGTCCCTGCGTGCGGAGCTGGCAGGCTTCCAGGGAGGGGGGCCCACACCCGACAGCTCCCGATGTGCCTGGGTGGTGTGCAGATTACTTTAAGCTTCAGGTTCAAGAGGAAGTTCTGCCCTTCCCCAGTCACTAGTCTAAAGATTTTTTAAAATACATTTTTATTGATTTTAGAGAGGAAGGGAGAGGGAAAGATGGAAACATCGATAATGAGAGAGAATCACTGATAGACTGCCTCCTGCACGCCCCACACTGGGGATCGAGCCCACAACTCGGGCATGTGCCCTGACTAGGAATCGAACCTGGGACCCTTCAGTCCGCAGGTCGACGCTCTATCCACTGAGCCACACCAGCTAGGACTCTACCTAAGAGATTTTAATCAGGCCTTGTCCATGCGTGATGGTCAGAGCTGGCTTCTTCCCTCTCTCTAGGGGGCAGGAAACGTCTGTGTTCTCACGGCCTGCTTCCTCATCCTGCAATGTCGCCCGCAGCCCCAGGCACCACACCTCACCCCCAGCTCTGGATGCCGCATACACCTCACCCCCTTCCCTCTGGCCCCTCATGCACGCGAGGTTCCCTGCACGATATGAATGCGGCGTTCTCTCGTCAGGCTGCCTCCTGCTGACTTGATTTCTTGGCCAAAAAGGAGCGGAGGAGGGAAGGGGGCTTTCCCGGCCCCACAGGAGGGACTCACCCAAGGGAAGGGGGAGGGGAGTGAGGGTGGGTCAGCAGGTGCCCCCAGAGGGCGTGTGGAGGAAGCAGTGGCCTGGAGCTCAGAGAGGCCCAGGTGACATGAATGAGAGCTGGCCTGGAGCCGCAGGCCCCGGGGCCTCAGCAAAGGGGCACGGGAGAAGAAGGCACCGGCAGCAAGTATCTCCGAGGAAACAGCGTGTGGGGCCTGGGCCGCAGCCGATAACAGAGCTCGTCTCCTGTGAGGGGTGTGTGTATGTGTGTGTAGTGTATGGGTGTGTGTATGTGTGCTGTGTGTGTGTGTGTGTGTGTGTGCTGTATGTGGTGTATGGAGGTATGTGTATGTGTGCGTGTATTGGTGTGTGGTGTGTGTGGTGTGTGCGTGGTGCATGTGTGGTGTGTGTGTATGTGTAGTGTATGTGTGTGTAGTGTACTGGTGTGTGGTGTGTGGTGTGTGTGTCTCTGTGTGTGTGCCTGCTCAGGGTTGCTGCTGGGCCTGGAGCGGAAGCAATGGCAGGCCTGCTATCAGGGCTGGGAGAGCAGAGGGAGCGGGCAGACAGCGCCTCCTGTGGGCCGGAGGGAGCGAGGTGACGGTACGTTGGCTATGGCACAGGGCAAACCTGAGAGCTCCATGCGGGCTCGACCTCAGTGCCAGGGCAGGAGGACACGCCTCGTGGACAAGCCTTCACGGGACCTGGGGCACCAACCACTGGGAGGGAAGGAGCGCCTCCCACAGCGCGGTGGGAGCAGCCAGGAGGGGGTCCTGGTCTGTGTGGAGCCTGTGTCCAGGCCTGGCTGCTGGGGCGGGACGAAGTTACTTCTGTGGGTCTCGCCCCCCCGCCCCTCCTGGGCGGGGCCTCCTGAGGACCACAGGCTGCGCAGCCCCGTGAGCCGCCCGCCGGCCACACACGGTGGAGAGTTCCCCCCGATGTGTGCCAGCTGTTGAGCTAATTGGGACAAAAGCATCGTCCAACCACAAACCGTCAGTGCCCAACCCCCCTGCAGAACCCAGGATCCTCCATAGACAAGCATGGGCCCCTGGGCCTGCACCCCCACTGTCCAGCTCTCCTCCCCAGGCCGCCGTGGCCTTTGTGCTGCCCATCTCTGTGGCCCCCCAGCAGGCCCGCTCGCCCTGCCTCCAGGCCTTGGCACTTGCTGTCCCCACTGCCTGGGACACAGTCCCTGCACGTCTCCATTTACTGTCAAATTCCCCAGGAGGCCGTCCTGTCCACCCTAAGATGTGGGGGCTCCTCTCTGCTCCCCACTTTGCAGCACCCAAGAGTCTACGTATGAGACTTCCTCATCCTTCTGGCTTCGCTGCCTCCCACGGGTGCCTGGCTTCAGGAGCACATCATTCCTTCACCCACCCAGGCTTCTATCCGCTTGTTCATCACAGGAACAAATCCAACACGCCGATCAAATGAAGAGTCGTACGGTTACTGTATTGCCTACTGTAAGCAGGGCTCAAAGACTTCGACACATTCCCAGCTTCAGGGGCTCATATTGTCGCTCGATGAGATAAGCGTATGGGGGAAAAAGACTAATATCTTGCAGTCTGTTATGTGTCAAATCAATGGTAAACATAAAACATATCGTGGGGCATGATGGGTAGGGGAAAGGTTATTAGGGGCTGGGAAGACCCTGGGGGGCTTCCTGGAGGCGGTGGCGTTGAGTCAGGTCTTGTGTGACTACATGACCCCATGTACACCTATTGACCCAAGGTAATAGAGTTGATTCTCGTTATTCACAGTGGTTATGATCTAGAACAGCGGTTCTCAACCTGTGGGTCGCGACCCCTTTGGGGGTTGAATGACCCTTTCACAGGGGTTGCCTAAGACCATCGGAAAACACATATATAATTACATATTGTTTTTGTGATTAATCACTATGCTTTCATTATGTTCAATTTGTAACAATGAAAATATATCCTGCATATCAGATATTTACATTACAATTCATAACAGTAGCAAAATTACAGTTATGAAGTAGCAACGAAAATAATTTTATGGTTGGGGGTCACCACAACAGGAGGAACTGTATGAAAGGGTCGTGGCATGAGGAAGGTTGAGAACCACTGTTCTAGAAGGTCGCCACGAACACCGATGAGTAAATACTAAATGAGTGCTCCCGGGGGAAACAGGCGAGGCTCCTGAGCCTCTGGACACCACACGTTTGTCAGCCGATCAATGCATACGTTGCTTTATGTGTGTGTCTGCCTACAGACCCCTTATTCGCTATATATTGTTGACTCATTGGCACTGAACTCACGCCTCACGAAGCTCACCTAACGCACGGTTCTCGGAAAGGCACATCGTAGCTCCCACGCTTCGGCCCTGCGCGGTGAACGGCTCCTCACCAACAAAAAGCACAGACACGCTACAGCCGGCGCTAAACCTCGGCGAGGACTTGTTTACAGAGCGAGAGCTGCCCCGAGACGCCGGACTGTCGCCCTGTCCCATCGCGCTGGGACACGTGCAGCCGATGGCTCGGATGGCTGCCTCTGTGCGTGTCTGCGAGTGACCGTGACAGCCCCCCAGGCATGGGTGGTGGGGTTCTGCTAGTTTTAGCGAGTAGGGGAGCGGCAGATATGGAATCCGTGAATAACAAGCACTGACCGCAATGGACAGCAGCCTCTGGTTCACTTTCTTTGTTTTTTAATACATTTTTATTGATTCCAGAGAGGAAGGGAGAGGGAGAGGGAGACATCAACGATGAGAGAGCATCATGGATCGGCTGCCTCCTGCACGCCCCCTACTGGAGATTGAGCCCGAAACCAGGGCACGTGCCCTGACCGGGAATCAAACCGTGGCCTCCTGGTTCATAGGTCGACGCTCAACCACTGAGCCACGCCGGCCGGGCTCTAGTTCACTTCCACGAGTTTGAGAGTCACCAGGACCCGAGCCTTAATCCTAAGCCTGCAGGTGTGCTGGCTCCTCCCGCCCCTGCGTGCCCCAGACACACGGGATCCCCACGGCCCGTCTTCCAGCCGCAGCCAGAACCTGGAAACCATCACCATCCTCTCACCGCCCCGCCTCTGAGAGCATCCATCAACGCTGCTCCGAGCAGGAGGGACACCTGACGACCTGCAGGCAGCTTCCCCCCCCCGCCCCCCGCCCCCCACACTTTCCCGGGAATCTGTCCGCAGAGCAGCTCAGGGCTCAGGGCTCAGGAGAACCAGCATAAAGCCTGGCTGACAGGCACTGGGGCTGGGCCAGCATCCGCGTCTCCACTCCCTAACGCCCAGGGACTTCCATCTGAACTCCCCACGTGTCTCCCCAGCGTGTGGGCGTCGGCATCAGCGTCATCACCTGTTGAACAGCATTAAAGCCGTTCTCAGTGCGGCTCCGGGGTCGCTCCCGAAGCTGACATTCCCTCGGAGCCCCTGGGTGAACCGGGTCTTGGCCTGGCCACTGAGCACCAGCTCTGCCCAGCTGGTCTGCTCACCAGAACACCAACCCAGCCCCCTCCACAAGAGACACGCACATCCCAGTGACCAGGGCACAGCCCAGCAAGCTCGGCCTGAACACTAACCTAGAGCCGGCAGCGTCAGCCGAGGGGTAAGTGACTAAGACAATGCAGAGCGTTTGCTGAGGCCTGCTGTGTGCCAGGCAGGCACTGCGCCACGGGCTCGCGACTTATAGATATTATCGAATCTTGCCGAGTTTGAGGTATGGGCTTTTTAAAAAATATATATTTTTTTATTGATTTCAGAGAGGAAGGGCAAGGGAGAGAGACAAAATCATCAATGATGAGAGAGAAACATTGATCGGCTGCCTCCTGCACTCCCCCTACTGGGGATGGAGCCCTGACCAGGAATTGAACTGTGATCTCCTGGTTCATGGGTAGATGCTCAACCACTGAGCCACCCTGGCCGCGCGTACGGGCCATGCTTTCCCCATTTTCCTGCTGAGGCAGGCAGGTGTGAGGACTGGGGGCAGTGCTCCAGGTCACCTGCTTGTCCCGGGGGCGGGCTGTGAAGACAGGGCTGGGCCTCAGAGTCCAGCTCTGAGCTACCTCGCAGCGAGCGCCACTCTGGGTGTGGCCTGGCTGGCATGTGGCTTATCCGGGACAGGAACCCAGCAGGCCGGAGTGGCCCGGGCACTGATGAGAGAACGGAGCGGCCACCGCCGCCCAGAGAGGGGGCTCCATGGCCCAGAAGGAGACCAAAGAGCCAGCTCTCTTCACCCCAAACCCAGAATGTCAGCCACGAGCCAGGACATTTACTCGGCGTGTGAACACACATGTAGAATATCAGATATCTGAGCTGGAAGGGAGGGGAGAGCGCTGCGGACTGCATGTCTGTGTCTCCCCCCAATTCAAATGCTGAAACCCAACTCCTAATGTGATGGTGCGAGGAGGTGGGGCCTGGGGAGGTGACCATGAGGGTGGAGCCCTCGTGCCCTTATCATTAGGGGGCCCAGAGGGCTTCCTGGGGAGGACACAGGACAAGATGCCATCGTGAACCAGGCGCGGGTCCTCACAGACACCGAGCCTGCCGGAGTCCTGACGTGGGCTTCCAGCCCCCAGAACTGCGAGAATTACATTTCTGTTGTTTGTGAACACCCGGCCGTGGCACCTTCTTACAGCACCTGCCCTGCCCAGACAGAGGCCTGCAGAGCCGGGAGGAGCCACGGGTGATGGGGGAGGTGCCGGGAGAAGAAGTGAGGCCTTGGGGACAAGTCACAGATGCGGAGCCTCGCTCTCCTGGGAATGAGGGTAAATGCCGTGCCCACCGCATGGGGTGGCATGAGGCTGGATGGGTTAGCGCCCGGGAGGAGGTGAGACAAATGGCCGGCACGCCAAGGCCCAGGAAGTGCCGGCTGCCGCTGTCATTGTCACCGCCATCATCACGGCCGTAGGTTCTGCAAGTCCAGGTGAAACACCACCATTCCCAGTGGGGCCCGTCCTGCACCTTATTCTGATAGGTCCTCGCCCCGCCCGGTGTGCAGCGGTGGGAAGCCTGTGACCTCCGGGCCAGACCTGGACCCCGGGCCCCGGCCTCCCACTCAGCAGCTGTGCAACCCTGGGGTCGTCCCTTCCAACACCCTGCCTTGAACTTGGAGAGAACCGGGAATACCATGCTCAGTGGGAGGAGGGGCTGGAGAAAGGCCAGGATTCTACCTGGGCCCAGAGGCCCAGAGGTCGGCATGCCATTCCCAGAACATCCAGGAGGAAGGCTCACACCAGCTTCCCTGCGTCCACGCACCTGGCAGGTCCACCTGCTGCTGCTGTGAGCACATCTGGAATACGCGCAGTCTGCTCGTTGATGTTACGTGTTGACCTGACTAGGCCGTGCACCCAGATCTTCAGTCACACATTATTCTGGGTGTTTCTAAGAAGGTTGTTCTAGAGGAGATGAACATGGAAATCAGTGGACTTTGAGTAAAGCAGATTGCCCTACAAAATGTGGGTGGGCCTCATCCAATCAGTTGAAGGTCTTGAATAAAACAAAGACCGAGCTCCCTCCAGCAAGAAGGGGTTCTGCCCGCAGGTGGCCTCTGAACTTGAACTGAAACCCTTTCCTGAACCTCCAGGTACCCTACTCTTGGTGAGGCCAGCCTCCATGATCGAGTGAGCCAATTCCTTAAACTACATCTCTCTCTCTCTACCTATCCTGTTGGCTCGTCTCCGGAGAAGCCTAACGCACACAGGTACGCACTGTGGCAGGTGCGCGTGCGGGCAGGGGAGGAGAAAGGTTCCGCCTGGGAGTGGGGCCTCCTGTCAGCAAGGACTTGCAGCTGCTCCCGCCACCTCAGTGCCTCGTTTCCCGCCCAGTAGCCCGGCGTCGAGCAGCTGCCGGGATCGGGATCAAGAGGAGCGAGGCTTGCTCTTCAAGCTCAGCTCAGCACTGCGAGCAGTCACCTCCCAGCAGCCTGACGCAGGCAGGAGGAGGGAGGCGGGCCTTCTCCAGCCGTCGGGAAAGAGGACGTTCTGATTTAATGAATCTGAGTCTGCAGACAATCAGGTTTTCTCTATAGCAACAGCCCCCCACACAGCCTTCTTGGCGGCTGCCAGCAGCAAGCAGGCATCTATCTCCTGGTGAAACCCATCCCACACGCCGGCCATGGGAGGGGCTGCCACCGACACACGAGGCACCGGAGCCCTGCTGGGGCCGCCACATCCAGACAAGACGCAAGTGGGGAAGAGCAAGAAGCGTCACGGCCTTTCACCCGGAAGCGCGTAGGCGTTTGTTGGAGACCCGCCTCCCCTCCGTGGGAGACCTGAACGTGGGTAGACGGCCCGAGCCAGGCCAGAGCGGACACACATCCTGGGGCTCTGTGTTCATATTCCGCCTTTCCCCTCCGCCAAGGCCTGCCACCCTGGCCCCGTGGATAGCCGCGTGGACGCTTGCTGTGCCCACAGGCTCTGCCGACTGCAGTCGGGCCCGGAGAGGCCGGCATCAGGTGGATAACCATGGAAACCGTCTAGTCCAGCGGTTCTCAACCTGTGGGTCGCGACCCCTTTGGAGGTAGAATGACCCTTTCACAGGGGTCACCTAAGACCGTCGGAAAACACATATATAATTACATATTGTTTTTGTGATTAATCACTATGCTTTAATTATGTTCAATTTGTAACAATGAAAACACATCCTGCATATCAGACATTTACATTACGATTCATAACAGTAGCAACGTTACAGTTATGAAGTAGCAACGAAAATAATTTTATGGTTGGGGGTCACCACAACATGAGGAACTGTATTAAAGGGTCGCGGCATTAGGAAGGTTGAGAACCACTGGTCTAGTCTGTTAGAGGGTTAAAGTGACAACGAATAACAGAGGAAGGGAGATTGTGGGTGAGGGAGGGAGGGTAGAAAGTGGTGATTTTTACTTTCCCCAATTTGAACTTAAATGTGTCCTTAACCTGGGCCAATTTTGCCCCCAGGGGACAACTGGCAATTCCTAGACTGGGTTTGGAGCATCACAACTGGGGAGGGTGCTACTGGCCTCTGGTGGGCGGGGACGGGGGCAGCTGCCAAACACCCTGCGAGGCACGGGGAGCCCCGCGACACGGGGCATCTGGCCCACAAGCCCACAGGATGCGGCCAGGGCCTGGGCCAAGTACAGTGGCGGGAAGGCCTTGCTGAAAAGGCGGCATGTGATTCAGCAAGTCCCTCTCTGAGTCCATCTACCTGGTTTACTTGCCAAACGGGTGAAGTTCCACAGCGGGGAGCACGGAGCTAAACGGGAGGGCTGCCCCCTGCATCCTCACCGAGTAAATGCTGACACGCGCAGAGGACTCGAAACCCAGCAGCCCAGGCACGAAACCCTCAGGGCGGAGCTCCCGACCTTTGGGGAATGTCTTTCAGGGATGAGAGCTTCCCACGATGCAGCCGTCAGAGAAGAAAGGCTGGCGAAGCCTCTCATTAAAGAGAAGTCGCCTCAAATCCAAGGCTGTTCTCCTCGGCGCTTGTCCTTGTAAACACTCTGCTGAGCAGGGGCTGCTCCATGGCCCAGGCTCCCGCCAAACAGGCTGCCCCTGGCCCCAGAGGGCGTCCCCAAGACATCCCGGTCCGCAGGGACCTCTCCCCGCCCCTCTCGCATCCTGGCCCGTCACATGTCCTGTTGGCAAAGAAACGGCGTTCCTGTCCCTGCACCTCCCAAAAGCCCTATCGCGGATGGTGGCGGATGGCGGGCACTAGGGCTTCGCCCTGACCGTGACGGGGTCAGCGCCGTGCACTGGTGTCTTCCGTTGATCGTGCTCAGCGATTTTTCTCCTGGAACTTCCAGGAGGCACGCAGCCCGGCTGGTCCCTGGCCGCGAGGCCGCAGCAGCTTCGGACCTCAGGGCGTGTGGGGGACGCAGGTGGGTGGTTTGAAATGCAGGAGCTCATTTGTTCCAGCGGCCACAGCGAACGAACACCGGCCTCATGGCTGTGAGGCACCGAATGCAGACATCCTTTCGGCTCACAGAACGCACCCCCACCCAACCCCCGCCCCGGTGTCAGGCGCACAGCGTCAGGCCCTCAGCACGGGATGTATGAAGGGAGCACAGGTCGGGGGACAGACAGACAGACCTGGGTACGATGCTGGCCCTGCCTCTTCTCAGCTCACCTCTCTGGGCCTCCGTGCCCTGTCGGTGAAGCAGGCGTTGTTTTACCTGCATCGGTTCGGCTTCATTTTGCTCAGGTTCTAAGAGCTCCCGAAGGGGGCATTCGGCAAAGGACCCGAAGGTCCAGCCGCCCAGGAATCATGATGCAGAGAAAGGGGGCCCGGAGGGCGTGGCGCCGGGGCTCATAGGAGAGGTCACAGGAAAACACTGGGAAGGCACTGGGCCCCTGGACTGCTGGCTGCCGGTGATGCCTCGTGATCATTGTTGTTATTACTATTACTATCCTCCTAGCCACCTGCCCAAGCTTTTGTGGCGGATTCTTAATTTCCAAAAGAATAAGAACGATTGAAAAATAAAAGAGATTCCTAGCCGGCTTGGCTCAGTGGATAAAGTTTGCACCCACGACTGAAGGGTCCTGGGTTTGATTCTGGTCAAGGGCATGTACCTCGGCTGCAGGCTTGATCCCCGGCACTGGTTGGGGCGCATGCGGAGGCAACCAATCAATGTGTCTCCCTCACATGGATGTTTCTCTCTCTCTCTGTCTCTCCCCTTCCCTTGCACTCTCTCTATGGAAAAAATATCCTTGAGTGCATATTAATAAAAGGGAGGGAGGGAGGCAGGAAAAAAGAAAAGAAAAGAAAAAAGAAAAGAAAAGAAAAGAAAAGAAAAGAAAAGAAAAGAAAAGAAAAGAAAAGAAAAGGAAAGGAAAGGAACCTCCTTGGTAACGGCTTCAGCTGGAGGGCCCGGGGCTGCGAAGTGTCCTTGGTTACTGATGACAACACCCACAGGCTGGGCAGGAGGCGGGCACTTCCTGTCTGCCTGGGCTTGGCTGGCCCTCCAGGGGCCCAGCAGCCAGGCGATGGCTCAGTAAACAGATTCCGCCTCCTGCCCACGCGAGTCTGCAGCCCACAGCCCTGCAGTGCCGCCCCTCTCCCAGCTAAGACTGGGATCGCAAGCTGCCCACGCCAGGAACAAACACCCAGGTACACGCACCCTCCCGGAAACGCCAGGAGGGGGCGCCTCTCACCCCCACAGGCTCCCAGGTACAGGCATGGCCAGGTAGGGCCCCTTTGCAAAGAAGCATCAACCCCACCAGGTCGGTGATGGGGCGGGCGGGGCGAAATGGTGCTAGTCCCTCCCTCCCTCCCTCCCTCCCTCCGGAAAAGCAACCTGGTCTCACATGACCCAGCGCCCCAGAAATAAATTCCCAGCGCCTGTGACCCAGTATGTCTACATCCCGGGACTGGTCCTAAAAGATTATCAGAAACGGGGACGAGAATGGATGTGCAGGGGGGTCATCGCAGCGGGACACAGCACAAGCAGCGAAACACCAGGACTGACGGCGCACGGCGGCCACGTAAACCATAAGGTGACTCCCGTGCAGCCACAGCAAGGGCGTGTGTCCATCCCCTGTTTGAGGCGTGGGAAAACTCTGAGATCAGAATACAAAAGGGAAAAAGGAGGGGTCCCTCACTACGTAACGCACGGCCCACTGAAATTGCTAATGGCGATGGCAAGCAGTTATTGAGCGCTTACTGGTGCCTGGCACTGTGCCAGGGCCCGACGTATAATCACATGACGTCTTTTAGTTTCACTGCAAGCCTGTGAAGAAGTCCACCTTCAGGCCATTTCCCAGATGGAGGAGGAAGAAGATAAGGAGGAGGGAGGTGAGAAGTCTGGCCCTTGGTAACAGCTTGGTACCAAGGGCTGCCCCAGCTCTCCAGGCACCCCCGCCCCAAGCAGCCAGGAGAGCATGGTCGGCCTGCCTGCTGAAGAACCTCAAACGAACTGTCCCCCACGAGGGCGGGGACTGAGGGAAGAGGCACAGGCGGCTCGGCCCCTCCTCCCACCCTGGGGACCTGGCTGGCCCCGGGCACTGACCACCTGGCAGGGTAGCCCTGTTTGGTTGCCCTGTTCGGAGGCAGGACGAGGTCTTGCTCTGGACTCCAGGGAACGGGCACCGTGGGTCCCCGGCCTGGGCGCAGAGGAGGCCATAGAGCCTGGGGGGGTGGGGGTGAGGGTGGAACGGAGGACAGGCTGCTGCCACTGGGTGCCAGGCGCCTCCCTCCCGAGCGTGCCTGTGTGTCCAAGCCTGGCGTCAGGCCCGTGATGCGGGAAAAACAAAGCAGAAGCTCAGAGGCCGTGCAGCTGGCCGGCGGCAGGGCGGGGACTCCCATGAGCCTGCACTCATGGCCAATGGCATCCCCCCCAATGCGCACTTACTCCCACTCCAACAGTTCAGGGGAACACGGAGCAAGTCGCCCTGACCTCCCTGACCATCCCCGTGGGCGCACCTCTCTCCATGATCGCCACCTTTTCCCCGATGCCTGGGGGCCCTCCCCCTCCCTTCAGCCCGGCTCGCTACTGGGATGCTCTTCTTTCAAAGGGACATCCATCTTGGGGATCCCGCGGCCCCATGGAATGCATCTGCCCACTGCCCCGCCGTTCTGCCCTGGCGTGCACAGTCTGTCCCTGCACGAAGCTGTGGGCGTCGGCAGCCCAGGCCCCACTCTGCCTGGTCTCAGAGCCGCCTCCCACTGGCCATGGGACCTTGGACAGGCGCCTAATCCCCTCAGTGCTCAGGCTCCCCGCTGCCAATGGGGACGGTCACATCACGGTGCCACACACAGAAAGGCACCGGGCTCAGTGCCTCTGCAGAGCAGACAGTGGTGGTGCCAGTATATTCATCAGTAGCCGGGCCCGCGGGCCTGTCGCAGTTAAGGGTGGAGTAAGTACGGCTGCATGACTGGGCCTTGGGTGACTCCAGTGTGTCCACAGCGCCGCTCAGCCGAGACACTGAGGGCGGAGGCCACGCATAGCTAACACAGTGGGAGTCCTAGAAATGGCCATCATGGGGAAACTGAGCGTCCCAAGGGTCATACCCACATTCTCTCTTTCGTTTCCATAACAAGCTAGAGAGAAAGGCGTCATTGTGCCCATTTCACAGACAGGAAAACTAAGACCGAAAGAGGCTGGAGACTGGCCCAAGGCTCCAGAGCAAAAACATGGCAGAACTGGGTGTTATACAGAGACTACGGGTTGTCTTCCCCACCCCAAGGGCCTGTTCTCTCTTTCCCTCCCTGAAGGAGAACCACCCGTTCTTAGGTGGGCACTACAGACTACTACTGAGCCTCCCTCACAGTTATTCCAAGTACAGGACCAAGTGCTGGCCAACAGGTGTGAGCGGAAACGCCAGAGGCATTAGCAGAGCTAGCACTCACCCTGGACCCTTCTTTACTGTCCCTTCCTCCTTCCTGCTGCCTGAAACTTAATGTAATGGCTGGAGCGTTCGCAGCCCTTCTGGGCCACGAGGTCACAAGCCACACGGGGGGATGGCAGTACTCTGCGCTCGGGAGCCGGGGTCCCTCACAGTTGCCATACCAGCTTTGAACTGTCTGTACAGAATGCAGATGTTTAGGACACAGTTATTTGGGACTTTCTGTAACTCACAGCTGACTCTAATCAAGACTGAGTCCGAGTTC
The DNA here is from genome assembly GCF_000147115.1 of Myotis lucifugus. Classification (NCBI taxonomy): domain Eukaryota; kingdom Metazoa; phylum Chordata; class Mammalia; order Chiroptera; family Vespertilionidae; genus Myotis; species Myotis lucifugus. Next base: position 69,788 of record NW_005871824.1, on the reverse strand, counting down.
CCCCAGGTCTGCCTCTCAGAGGGGGGGAAAGTAGAGGCAGGCCAGCTGGTGCGCTGCGGGGGGGGGGGGTCCTCTGGGCTCGGTGCCCACGGGGCCAGATTGAAAGGGTGGCGGTCCGACTCCTCCCTGTGGCTCCCCCGGCAGGTCTCACTTTACTGGGCCTGAAAGGAGTCTGTAAAGTCTCATTTACAAGGGAAATCCATGCCCGGGCTCAGTGGGATTCCTGTGGCTTTTATGGGGAAGAGATTTCAAAGATCAGTGAGACGGTACGGACTTGCATCGGTGGTCACAGAGCCAGAAAAAAGCCCCTTTTGTGCGGGCCTGTTTCAATGGACACGCAGTGTCACCCAACAGGTGGGACGGGGAGCTTCTCAGCCACCGGCGTCCCCGCTCGCCTGTCGCCTTAGATTTACGGAGGCATAACTCACACAGACCAAACGTCACCCTTTCCCTGTGTATAGTTCTGTGAGTTTTGATGAATAAAGTCACGGAACCACCACATTGAAGACAGAGGATATCTTATCACCAAACAGCGTTCCTGGCACATAGTAGGTATTCGATAGGGGACATGCTGGTGATATGGGTGGGGAACCTACTGCCATGGTCATCCACCCATCGTCCACACTTTAATCATCCCCAACCCGGAAGAGTCATGCTGGGAGGGAGCGGTCCCTCCGCTGGGAGGTGAGGGGGGGGGGGATTAGGGGGCGCAGGAGGGGCAGATCTGCCTGGACTGGGAAAGGGGCAGGAAAAGGCAAGGAGAGATGGGCATGGGGGAGGGAGGACACAGGCACGGGCACTAGAGCCTGCTGTACCCCAAACACACAGAGCATGAAACAGGAGCCCCCAACGCCTTTGGCCAGCATCTGAGCCAACCCACGGCTATGAGTGGGGGGGCGGGGGGGGGGGCACCTCTACACAGCTAAGCCTATTTTATTCTTATTTTTTATACTATATTTTTATTGATTTCAGAGAGGGAGGGAGAGGGAGAGAGAGAGAAACATCAATGATGAGAGAGAATCATGGATCGGCTGCCTCCTGCAAGCCCCCTACTAGGGATGGAGCCTGTGGGAAGCCCCCATTGTCTTCACTGGCAGAGAGGTGTGGACAGGAGCCGGGAGGCTGGTGACCCTTGAGCCCTGGCAAAGGTCAGGGCTGTGCACCCACCGTTTAGTCAGGACAATGGTAGCTGAGGCAACTTCCCCACCAGATAGCCATGTAAATCCTCACTGATAAGACAGTCTGCCTGATCCTGGAATTGCCTGCCTAAGGGCTATGGGTGGACCCCATACTCAATAAAAAGATGGCGAGGCCTGAGCACAAGCGGAGTCCACCCTCTTGGGATGGGCTCTCGCCTGGCCCCCAATTTCCAAATTATCTCTTGTCTCATCTCTTTCATTTGTGTGCAGCCCCTCTTCCAGATCCTGAACCCGGAACCACGCGGGACATGAGGGAACATACACATCCACACAGGAGCCCACAACCCAGGCATGTGCCCTGACCGGGAATCGAACCGTGACCTCCTGGGTCGTAGGTCGATGCAGCTGAGCCTATGTTAAAGGAAGCGAATCATAAACCTTGCGGCCCCTCTGATAACAGCCGGGAACCCCCGTCTATGGCTTGGCCGAGTGGGAAAAACCCAGCAGCTCTACTGGCAACTCCAAAGACACCCTCGTCCTCACGCGGCGGCTCAGGGCTCTGCGCCCTGGGCTCAGGTCTCACACAGCCCCTGACTCGACCTCTATGGGCTCCAGTTGGGCAGCTGTGTCCCTGACCACGCTCTGCCCACCTCGGCGCCTGGGCCCACAGCTGCCTCTGCAGGGAACGTCCCCCTCCCCCTCCAGGCAGTCTTCGCATTTCAACCTGAACTGCCACCTCGTCTGAAGGTCCTCCTCGGCACCCCGTGGGGTCCATAGTCCGCCATCCAGCTGTCCCCCATCCCAGTGGGACCGTGGGCACTGAGGCCCCGCCGTGGGGGAGGCTGGGACCACCTCTGACCGGGGCCTGGGAGCCTGCCCGACGCCAAGCACACACTCCAGAGGTGGCTGATGACATTAACTCCGAAATCAGCGGGCTCCGATCGGTCTGACTCAGAGAGAAAACAGAAATAAAGAGGCAGCATCGCCCAGACGGCGTGGCTCAGGGATTGAGCGTCCACCACGAACCAGGGGTTCCCTGTTGGATTCCTGATTGGGGCACATGCCCAGGTTTGTGGGCTCCATCCCCAGTGTGGGGCGTGCAGGAGGCAGCCGATCCATGATTCTCTCTCGTCATTGCTGTTTTTCTCTCTCTCTCCCTCTCTCTCCCTCTCCCTTCCTCTCTGAAATCAATAAAGATACATATTTTTTTAAGGTTGCAGCATCTGCACCTGACACATGAGTCACTTTCTGGAGGATAATCCAAAAGGGTCACCCAGGGTCAGGCTGCTCCACCGGGTTCTTCCGACAACCGGAGAGAATTCGGTCACAATGGACGCGATTCACAGAACAACGGGCACATCCACTGTTGATTTCCAAGAGCCTCGAAGCTGGAGCTCCGCATCAGAGAGCCTTCCGCGAGAGGGACACGCCATCGCCATCACAGCTCGGTGTGTCCGAGAGCGGAGACGGCTCTTTGGAGAAGCGGTTTCCCCCTTTTGTCTGCATGCACGTCACCTGCTGATTCGGCCCGGGTGAGCGGCAGTCGGGGAAAGGAGCCCGCAGGTCACCCGTTACTGACGAGGACCCGCTCCCACCGCCCCTCCAGGCCTCTTCCCGCCTGGGAGGAGCCCAGCCCATCCCCTCTCTGCACTGTGGCTCAGACATGGCTTCACTCACCCGCCTGCCCACCCTGCCCATCCCCGCCTCCTCCAATCCCCACCCAACACCAGTCCTGCTGCAGGACCTGGCTGGGTGGCTCAACCCATCACCCTTCCTATCTCCAATGGACCCCCAGCCTCCACTGGACAGCTCACTGAGGGCTTCTCAGCTACTGCCGTGGGCTCCACAATGTGACACTAAACTGGACCTCATACAGGAACTAACAGCTGGCCGCATGCACATCAGTCAGCTGAATCTCTACCAAGTTATCGGCCACCATGCCCAAGGAACTCCCCTCCTCCTTCATGTATCTATTTATGTTGTTAATCCTCACCCAAGGATATCTTTCCATTGACTTTTAGAGAGAGTGGAGGAGAGACTGAGAGAGAGAAACATTGATGTGAGAGAGACGCATGGATTGGTTGCCTCCGCCTGCACCACGGCTGGGACCGGGGAGGAGCCTGCAACCGAGGTAGGTGCCCTTGACCGGAATCAAACCCAGGACTCTTCAGTCCAAGGGCTGACGTTCTATCCCCTGAGCCGGGCCGGCTAGGGCTCCCCGTCTACTTTAAAGAAACGGCATTTTCCCCCGGGTGAGCCAACCCACGCAGAGATCTGGAAGATCGAGAAAAGTCGGCCTGGCTGGTCTGAGCGGCTCGGACAGGATAATCTTGAATCTGGCCACAAGCACAGCTCGACTTGAAAAGCTCGCGGCAGCCAGTTCGGCCCCAGGGAGCCTGTGGCTCTGGGCTGGGCTGGGCTGGGCTGGGCTCCGACCTCACAGTGTAGACACCGACCTACGACCTACGGCGCTGCTCTGCCAGCCGGTTGGTTTTCTGTCCCAAGGAGCCGGCCCCCTATGGCGGACAGGCTGCAGCTTCACTCAAGAACAGGCCAGGGTGGGAGCAATGACGCGGTGCGGGGCCCGTGAAAGCCCACCTGCCCCGCCCACCTGCCCCACCCGGAGGAGCTACTCAGGCACCTATAGGATCTGAGGCCTGGGAGGACCCACGGGCAAGTTCCTTGGAGGAAGCCTCCGCCTCTACGGCTGCACCCCACCTGGACCGGCCCCCAGGCCTTGGGCCCCCGGCCCCAGGTAACCAGAGTGTGTGGCTGGAGAAAGAGCTGTTAGAGCTCTAGCTGGTTTGGCTCAGTGGATAGAGTGTCAGCCTGTGGACTGAAGGGTCCCAGGTTCGATTCCAGTCAAGGGCACATGCCCGCGTTGCAGGTTCGATCCCCGGTAGGGGGCGTGCGGGAGGCAGCCGATCGATGACTCTCTCTCACCATGGATGTTTTATCTCCCTCTCCCTCTCCCTTCCTCTCTGAAATCAATGAAATATATATAAACAATCTGCTGGCCAGACGCTCCCACCCCCGCGCTTAGAGCCTGCAGGACACATTTCAGTCCCCAACTCTAAACACGAGGACAACCCAGGACTACGAAACAGTAAAGAAAGAACCTCCGCCATGACCGCTCCCGGCCACGCGCACGTGCAGAGCGAGGGCAGAGGACACGCCCTCAGCACACCCAGTGGGTGCCGCCGGGCCAGGCCCTTCCCGTCACAGCTCTGGAGGCAGAGCTCAGCACCATTACCCTCATTGGACAGACGCGGTGTCTGAAGAATGCGGTGTCTGAAGAATATCGAGGCTAAACAACTCACCGAAGCCACCAACCACGGAGGGAGCAGAGCCGGGATTCCAACCTCTCGGCCGCTTGCCTTCCACAGCGTCCCCAGCCCCTGCCCATCCTCGGCACCGCGGCACCTCGGCGCCTCGGCAGGTGAGGGAAGGCACCGCAGCCCTGCAGCACGACTGGGCTTCTCTCGAGAATCAGAGAGAACGTGTGTGAATGAACAACGTGGTAGATAAAAAAGGGAGCGGGAGACTGAGGACATCTCCCAGAAAGTGGAGAAAAATGCCAAAGGGATGTGAAATGGAAAAGGTAAGAATGTTAGGGAATCGGTCCGCCAGGACCAAGACCCAAATAAAGGGGTTCTGGCAGATTAGGGAAAGCCCGGGAGCAGAAATCATGCTGGAATAGCCCAAGAACACTTCCCAGAGCCACAGGGCACGGTTCCACATGCTGCTCAGCTAATGGGTGAGAAGAGACCAGCATGAGGCGGTCACCCTGAGGTCTCAGGCGCTGAAGACAAAAACGGGACCTTATTCGCTTTCAGAGAGAACAAGGCCGGGCACACCAAGGACCGGGCATGGCCACTCTCCCCAACCACAACCCCGCCACCATTCGGGGCCCGCAACAACGACTCCCGCCTTGAACTGGTGCCCGGCTGGTCTAGCAACGGAGAAGCAGAGAATAGAGTCATTTTCCCCCGTGCACGGTCTCAGAGCACTTCCCTCGGCGTCCTTTCTTCAGAAGCAGGTGCTCCTGCATTCGAGGGGCTGAGCCGTCCCAGGGAGACAGGAAGTGGGAGATCTGAGCCAGGAGACAGTGAGGGGAATCCCAGGTGACGGGGACAGAGGGCCCGGTGGCAGCCAGGCCCAGGTGTGGCGGGCAGCAGGCCCAGGCCCCAACACGCTCAAGAAGAGGAAACGGAATTTACCTGGTACCCCTGACAACTGGGGGCTCTCTAGACACCAGCATAGAGTTTGGGGTGAACAGTAAGCACCTACACCATCAACATCAGGCGACTCCCAGCTCCACAGACACCAGAGGGGAGCAGGGAGGGAGAAGGGAGCATCGTTCACTCCGCGGCTGAGCTCGGGAGGGCGCTGGCCTAGCAGTGACCGTGTGAACCCGATCACCGATCTCACCAGATCAGGATGTGAATCTATGGGGCACGTGGGAGAAGCTAGAGGGGTCAAGAGGAGACCCACAGCCTCACCTTCCACAGCAAGAGACCGGAGCCAGAACCAAAAAGGCAAGACGGAGTGCCACAGGCATGTCCCTCAGACACAGAGGAAAACACCACCATCGGCTCAGAAGACCTGCCAGCGATCGATGCCCGCAGCAAACGGGCCACGTGGGGACCCAGGGTCTGTCCTGCAAACCTGGGGGACTATGGGTATGTGTGACGTGGAACGACAAGGGAAGGGGACACAGACACTGCTGGAGACCTGCGACATCCCCGAGTGTTTACCCGCCAAGCGGGGTTGGGCTTGTTCCTTCTCACTGAGAAGGTGCCCCCGGCTCCGACACCTACGCTAGTGCCTGTTTCCAAACAGGCTGGACCTGGACCCCCGGAGCGGCCAGGCCTCCGGCTCTGCCTTGCCCTGTGACTGCGCACTCACATTCACAGGGAAACTAAACACACGCGGAGCCCAAGGCAGGAGGGTGGGCTGGGCCCTTCTTCACTTCCAGAGACGCAGCAGGTCGCACCAAGGACCCGTGGTGGGCAGGACAGGCCCAGCACCAACCCAGGGGGGCTTCTGGTCCCCTCGGGCAAACCCACAGGGAAACAAGCCAGTGCGGAGAGCAGTGCCCGCCTGTCAGTCACAGTGCATCGAGGGTCACTGCAGTCCGACTCCTCTGCCAGCCCACCACCCCACTGGCTTTGTGGGGCCTTGTCCCCTTCATCCAATGCCCAGCTAGGCCATCACATGCCCGCAGGACCCCAACAGGCCATCACCAGGCCTGCCATCACCAGGCCTCCGAGGCCCAGGCCCTCAGCTTTGATGTGGAAGGTATCACGTTTTGTTTTGTTTCGGATCAGAGTCGAGCTCACAGGCCAGCCGGCTGTGCCGTGAAGAGCCCACACAGTCCCGGCGCCGGTAGGAAAGTGAGCCCCCTGTCCTGACCAGCCTCCAGCAGGTGCCACTGGCTGTCGGGGGGCCGGGGTCTCAGACGCCAGCGTGCCCATGAAACCTCAGACGTCCGCTCACGAGCTGCGGGGCAGGGCAGCGTGGCTGAGCTCTGCCGGCCTCAGTGTCTCTGTCTGCAAAGTGGGGACATGACAGCAACCGCAGAGGGTCACGGGAGAATCAAATGACATAACGGAGACAGCGTGCTGTGTGGTCGTCGCCGCCACAGTCTGACGCAGGATGAGGACCACAGAGCCTAGACGGGGTCCTGTACGTCGACTCCTGGTGATTCCACGTCCTGCGTGTATCTCAGATCACACTCCACAGCATTTGGACTCCTGGGCCAAGAGTCTCTGTTGACCCGGTGGGCCCCCTCGCCTGTCCCCCAGTCCTGCTCTCCGGCCCCTGGTCAGGCAGCCGCCCCGGGTCTCTGCACTCCCAGCTCAGGCTCAGTGCCCCCACCCTGGGTGTCCATCAGACGCCCCTGGAACCTAAAGGGCATCCAGCTGTGCAAATGCCTCCCAGATGTGTCTCCCGTAGGAAGCTGACAAGAGCCCCTTGTAATTCACGCACGTTAGATTCCTGCTGCTGCTGCTGTGACAGGTGACCACATCCTCAGTGGCTTAAGACAACAAGAACTGATTCTCATGGCCCAGGCGTCCCAAATGGGTTACGTCACGTTGCGGGCAGAGCCGCGTTCCTCTGGGGACTCCAGGAGGGCATCTGTTCCCTCCGCTTCCTCCTCTCTTCCCGCAGGAAGCGGCCGGCACACCCGGCTCACGGCCTCCTCCATCACTCATCACTCCGTCCAGTTTCCCTCGCACACCTCCCGCCCCCGCTGCCCCTCCTCCTCGTTCTTAAAGGGGTGCTGGTGTTAACCCAACACCTGGGTAACCCGAGGCCGTCCCCCATGTCAGCATCGCTCACTTAACTGCATCTGCAAAGTCGCTGTTACCAAGTCAGCTACCATATTCCTAGGTTCTGGGGATTAGGCTGTGGTCATCGTTGGGGGCACAATTTTGGCCAACAGTTGAGAAGACCTACTTCTCTTGGGGACCTACTCGGGGGTGGGCCCCACAGAGTCCAGGGGAGACCGCTGTGAAATCCACCCGGGCGCAGGCGGGGGTTCTGGGACACCACCCTCAGGGCAGTCGTGGCCATTCCCTGCGGGAGGAGCCTTGCAGACAAAGGTGCCGGGTGGAGAAAGGGCGTGGCCTGGGGGGGAAACAGGAGACCTGGGTGCAGCTATGTCTGGTTCATTCCAGGAAGCCTGGAGAAGTGAGGGGCCAGAGCACACAGTAGGCTTCTTCCTGAGACATGAAGAGAGGAAGATCTCTAGGCTGCAGGGCTGACGCAAGGTGGAGGCACGGAGGCAGGAAACCAGGTCCCAGCCATGACGGTAGGATGCTCACAAGAGGGGCAAGAGCGGACAGGCGTACGTGGGACTCAGGGTCAGGCCTGGTGGCATGAAGGGCAGGGGTGAGTGGAGGACGCCCTCTGAGGTTACGTCATTTCACCACCAAACTGGCAGGTCATCTCCGTGCCCCCTCTCCACCCCTCGCCCCAGTTCTCCACTAGAAGGCCCCAGAGCGCCGCTATTGAAGTATGTCACCCCGAAGAGGATTAAAAGTAGTTCAAAACAGCAGAGGGATATAAATATCGCAAAGGATCCTGCCCACGTGGAGAGCCCCCGTAGAGGCCAGCAGGAGTGGGCACCATGTCATCAGAGCCCTAAAGGGCCCCCCGCATTAGACCCCCAGTGACCCCAGGGCTTCTGCAAATTCCCCAGGTCCTGCCCGGCTCTTCCTCACCCTCGGGGGGTGTGAACTATCACCTCCGGGAAGCAGGCATGACAGGGCTCAGGGAGGGCAAGAAGGAGGGGGAATGCCAAGGGCACGGCCACCTGTGGGACCACCGCCAGGCACTGCCCCAACCCTGGCACCGGCCACCACACACCGCCTGCTCCCTGCTTTCACACGGCCTGCCCATGTGATTTCAGATGTTTCCCTGCCCCTACCCCCACTCTTAAAGCTGGATTGGGCCTTTCTCCCTCCCCTGCAGCACCCACCTGTGCACCCCTCAGTCCTAACACCCTCCCCACAGCCTCACGGTGCGGCGGCCTCTGTGTCCTGGGGACCCCTGGAGTGTCCCGTTCAGTTCTCCATCCCGGCGCCCAGCATTTTGGGGAGACTCCGTAACGGCTATTGATCGAATGGCCGGCTTCCAGTGGGTGAGTCCATTTCTAAATCCGGGACGGAGCCCACCCACGCAGGCGTCAGCCCTCTGAAAACAAGGCTGGCCGTGGCACAGGCGGCACGCATTCCCCGTTGTCATCACCAGGCCTCCTCCTTGTCACGTGTCCTGAGTCGGGTTCAGCCAATCAGGCCCCTGCCACCCTGCAGGGAGCGCCTGGTTCTCACGCTCACAAAGGTCCAGAGAGGAAGCACTTTTGGCTTTGTGGGGACTTCTCTGTCACAACAGAACTGCCACTGCAGTACAAACGCAGCCCTGGACAACTGCAAACGATGGACACCGCTGTGTCTCAATAAAACTTTATTCAAAAAAACAGGCAGTGGGCCGGATTTGGCCCACAAATCATAGTTTACCAATCCCTGCTCTGATTTAAAAAAGAAAAAGGAGACGAAGCAGTGAGGGGGGAAAAATGGCAAACATTCTATTTTTTAAAATATATTTTTATTGATTTCAGAGAGGAAGGGAGAGGAAGAGAGAAATAGAAACATCAATGATGAGAATCATTGATTGGCTGCCTCCTGCACGCCCCCTACTGGGGATCGAGCCCACAACCTGGTCATGTGCCCTTGACCGGAATCGAACCCAGGACCCTTGAGTCCACAGGCCAGCACTCTATGCACTGAGCCAAACCAGCTAGGGCCCGGCAAACATTCTTTAAAGCCAAACGCGTGACCTTGGACGCTGCCTCTAAATCCTGCTGTGATGAACACAGTTTTAAAGCAGAGGTGCCGAGATCGGGGAACAATCAGAAAAGGTTGCTATGGGAACAGGGAGTTTACTTTTAATGGCTCAACCACTAAAAAGACAATGACTTTATTTTTCTCGCTTTCCCTTGCAGACAGAGCAGGCCTGACCTTCCCCGGTCAGGCAGGAGGACTCTGCCCAGGGCCTCAGCTGTTCAGTCAAAAATTAAATGCCAGAGTGTCCCCGGGTCAGGGAGGGCCGTGCCTATCAACTGGGCCTCTTCTCCCCGGGGCTGGGGCTGGGGCTGGTCAGAAGTCCCGCCTCCCGGGAGGCTGCTGGAGGAAGGCCAACACAAGCTCCTGCACTAACAAGTGATTCTGTGGGGAAGCTCTTCCCAGGCCACCACCGGGACTGCGGACGCCCGCTCAGTACTGACAGGCCGTCTAGGTGCCGGGCTCCTGCTCCACCTGCGCCCAGGCACCTCCATGCCCATGTGCGCGGGGGAAGGCAGGGACCCAGCCCCCGGGCACCTCCATGCCCATGTGGGCGGGGGAAGGCAGGGACCCAGCCCCCGGGCACCTCCATGCCCATGTGGGCGGGGGAAGGCAGGGACCCAGCCCCCGGGCACCTCCATGCCCATGTGCGCAGGGGAAGGCAGGGACCCAGCCCCCGGGCAGCTCCATGGTGAAGGCAGGAACCCCATGCCCCTGGGCACCTTCGACTGTGCCCAGCTAGGTCAGAGCAGGGGTCCCACACCTTCTCGGGGCTTTTCATAGAAGCTATCATTGATCCAGAACAAACCAAGAATGCTCCTCGTTTCCCGGTTCTAGTTTTAGGCAGGGCGTAGGAACAGGACCTCAGTGGGAGTGAGGCTCCAGCACTTGACAGTGAAAGAATCCAGGAACACGGCCAGCTGCGCTCAGCAGTGCCCAGCGGCCCACACCGCCGCCCGCCCATGTGTGCCAGGGACCGGAACGCGATGGCTTTCCGTGGGCAAGCTCTGTCCTTGTGCCACCTTCCAGGGGGCCCGTTGGAGCCTGACAGCCCAACCCTCTCATTCTGAAGAGGAGGAAACTGAGGCGCAGCACATGGGAAAGGCTTCCCGAGATCCCACAGCCAGTTAGCAACAAAGCCAGGGCAGACCCAGGGCTGAAGCTGGGCCCTGGCTGTGCCCCCGCCCCCCGCCCCCCGCCCCCCTCCACACACATGACCTGCCCCGTGGTTGGGGATGAGCCGCCTGGAACATGGCTTTTGAGGGCAGAATCCAGAGCTAGCTCAGCTCCGTGACTCGCCTCCAGCCGGGCGGAAAGTGTTCTCCACGGTGACTCATCCCTGGGAGCCAAGCGCACAGCCTGGGGCAGGGCCCTGCCAGGCAGCAAGTTCCTGGAGGGCATGAAACCTCTGCATTTGGTTTTCTGTGGTTTTTATCCCGAAACCTCCAGCACCCACTGTGCCCTCCAAGCGCCCTCGCTGTGCCCCCAGGAGCCAGGGGAGGCGGAAGCGGCCAGCAGCCTCCTGGGCGCCTCTGCTCGGGGTGCGGGATCACTGAGGCCTGTGTGCACAGGCCGCCAGGAGGGATGAAGGTGGAACCGGAGGGCAGGGTGCCGGGTGGGGGGTGCCTGTGGGAGAGGAGGCTGGGGTGGCACCCCCAACCAGAGCACAGAGGGCCCGGCATGCCAGGCTGAGGGCCTTGGACTTGACCCTGAAAGCCAGCGCAGCCCAACCTTTTGCCCATCGCGATTCACGGACGATGCTGTTAGTCCTGGGGAGGACCCAGGGGCTGCCCACGGTTGGCCATGGAGACCCAGTGAAGGGGAGCAGGGACGTGTGTTGGGTGGCTGGTGGCGGGTAGACTGGAGGTGACTCAAGGCCCGGCGCCATCAGAGGTCCCTAGGGAGTCGGCAAGCACCCAGAGAGGCCTGCAGTGGCTCTGAGCCAGTGGAACGCAAGGAAGAAGTGGTAACATGGCGAGGGTTGACCTTTCGACCACACGGGCACTGCCCTGCCCTGAGCCTGCCTCGGGGCTACCCCCCCACTCCCCTCCTTCTCCACAGATGTCAGATGTGAAGCCAAGCTGCTGCTCAGCCCTGGGGGTTCGACCTAACAGCCTCCCCCAGAGGCCTCCCAGCCCCCAGCCTCGGGCGAGCAGCTCTCCCCCGGCTTCGTGGAGCGTGTGCGCCGGATGCGTGGGCTCGGTCTGACCTGGTTTCACATCCCAGCTCCACTTACAAGTCCATGACCTTGGGCAAGTCCTGTCACCTCTCCACTCCTACAACACACACCAGCCTCGAAGGCTGGGGGTCGCATGGAAAGGAGTGTTAGCACCGGGCGCCGGCTCAGACAGGGGGCCTGCCCCACCCGCCCCATCACTCACACACACACACACACACACACACACACACACACGGTTCCCGTCAGCTAACCTGCCGGTACTGCTTCCGAAAAGTTCTAAAGGAGACACTGAGGCAGGGCTGGGAGGCTCAGCCAGCAGAGGTGAGCACCCGCCCTGGCTCCCCCAGAGCCTAGCCCCCCCTCACTCCATCCACCTCCAGCTCTGGATGCCGGGGAACAACGAGGTCAAAGTTCACAGCATCCAAAGCAGCAGGCACAGGGCAACAGGAGACAGCCCCAAGCTCAGCTGCCGTTGGCCCTGCCAGAGGCAGAAAATCCCAGCTCGGGGCTGGCTGGGCGCCCGCCGGCTCCCGCTCCTTACAGGCAGGGAAAGGCCCGCCTGGCACCGCTGTCCGCAGGGCGCCAGGCCTGGCGCATGTTGGCTCAGTGCACGGAGAAGGGCTGCGAGTGTCGGGGGTGGAGGAGGCTTTCACAGGAACAGGAGCACCTGCCAAATCCCGACTGGACACCACCCTTTGACCCCAGGACTAGTGGCGCTTTCAGCTGGACCCCCAAGCCAGGTCCCGGAGAGAGAGGGGGAGCCAGAGCACCTCGCCACCTACAGCGCAGCCCAGTCACGGACTGCCCGAGGCCGCCATCTCCAGGGAGGCGGGGCCACCAGGTGGAGGCTGCCCACATCCTGCAATTCCGTTTTCTCCTAAGGGAAGGTCAACCGCGTGGGCCACCCCCGCTTCCTTGCAAGGGACACTGCAAGGCGGCAGAGGCGGCCTCTGCCCAGAGGGACACCAGTGGGCTCTGCCAGAGAGCCCTTCCTTCACGCCCTTTGTATGAGCACCAAGTGGACACAGCAACAGGGAGGGCCTGCCTCTGCCCAGGGGTCATACAGCCAGCAGCATGACACGCCCGGGGGAGGCCACGCTCTCTGCCCGGCTCACCTGACCTCCAAGGCAGCCAGAAGGCCTTCCACCCCACCCCACCCCCGGGGGGTGATCTGGCGATGCCACAATCCTACCCACGTGGACTGCAGAAGGGCACAGTTCAGGGCCATAGAAAACAATTCAGATGAGCAACTGAGCAGAGGTCAGATGCCTCCATGTTAATATACACATACAGCTACAGAGAAAGGGGCAGCCCGGCCGGCGTGGCCCAGTGGGTGAGCGTCAACCTATGAACCAGGAGGTCACGGTTCGATTCCCAGTCAGGGCACATGTCTGGGTTGTGGTCACCAGTAGGGGGTGAGCAAGAGGCAGCCGATCCATGATTCTCTCCCATCATTGATGTTTCTCTCTCTCTCCCTCTCTCTTCCTCTCTGAAATCAACAAAAATATATTTTTTTTAAGAAGAGAGAGAAAGAGGTAAAGATATCCGTATGCTCCTGAACCATTTTTCCTGAAATGCAGGGTCCCCATGCCTGCCCCTGGCAGCACCTGGTCCCAGGACGGGCGAGTCTAACTTTGTGAAAAGAATCGGGACTGACTGACCGGGACAGCAGCTACCGCCTGCGCATGGAGTCCCTATGATTACAGGTTCGTGAACTCCCTCTGTGCCCACCCTCCCATCACCACAACCACCAGTGCTCCAAGTAACACACAGCTTACAAGACACCCCTTCTGCCTGGACTCCTGCTCCCCGGACCGGCTCCCGCCCACGGCGCGCAGATGAACAAGGCCGCGCCCACCGCCCACAGAGCTGATCGCCCGGACCATCAGGGCCTGCTGACACCCATCAGCTGGTTTGGGCAGACGCTCTAGGCATGGCGTGGGTGCCTTCCAAGCGTGGCCCTGTGGTTGGGACTTCCTGAGCACCACAGAGATAAGGAGAGAACATGTCTGCTAACATCCAATCAAGAGACAGGGAAGCCCAGGGAATAATGGAGACAGAGAGAAGACAGATTACTACCGCCACCCCCTCTCCCAGCCCCTTCTCAGGGGTGCCGGGCAGAGCAGCAAAGCTGGGTGCCCGGGACTGACAGCTTCTTTCACTCACAGTAGCCCGAACTGCGAGCACCCCGAATGTCCCTCCCCGATGACTGTGCACACGATGGACGTGCGCACGGCCTGGCCCAGGGCTGGGAGCGGGGCTGACGCACAGGCTGGGCAGCAGGGAAGGAAAATGTTCCCACGCTGGACTGCTGTGATGTTTGCACAACGCTGTAGATGCACTAAAAATGACTGAAACGTAAGCTTAGAACAGGCGGATTTTATTATATGTACCTCACACCTCGGTAAAGTAGTTCCACAGTTTCCCCTCCCAAAGAGTACTGCAACAAGCAGGCAAGTGGATCCACTGCTCCGACATAACGGGGAATAAAAAAGGCCGGTTTCAGAGAGTACGCACTGTCCAGGTCAATGTACTGGAAAGTTCCAGAGGCAAGACAACAACAATAAAGATCAGAGCAGTGGCTGCCTAGTGTGCGTGTGGGGTTGTTACTGGCTGGGGAGGGCGAGGAGGCACCCACCCAGGATGGTGGCACTCTCCCGCATCTTGATCGGGGTGATGGTGTAGCCACATGTACAAATTTGTTGGGCTCATCCTTAAGATTAATGCATTTTATATAAATACATGTAACCTATACATATAAAAGGCTAAGTGTCTGTCCTTCCCACTGACCAGTGGCTATGACACGCACTGACCACCAGGGGGCAGATGCTCAACGCAGGAGCTGCCATGACATGCACTGGCCATTTAAAAATAAACAGCACCACGGACCTGGGGCGGACAAACCAATACTCGGCTTCCCCCAAGTGGGACACAGGCCCCGCCACCACCCAGGGTGACACCCCACCCAATCGCAGCCAACGCTGCCGAGACCCCATGGCGCAAAATGCAGCCCACATCCCAGTCAAGCCTGGAAAGGTCGCTGTGGGCACCAGGTAATGATGTCACATAGCAACACCCGGCTTCCTCTCCCTAGCAACTAGCCTCCTTGGCTAGTTGATGAATAAGGCCGCACCCACCGAACACGACTTGTTTTACACCAGGTGCGAACATTTTATAGTTTAACCAAATGTCCGTGAAGTGTTTTCCCGAGCCTCATCTCATTTGATTCCTGGAGTCGGTAGAAAGGAGACGCAGTAGAATCCTATTTTCTTTTCATTAGCCAGAAAATGGAGATTTAGAAAATTTAGAAATGTGGCCCGACTGAAAAGAAGAAATGGAGGAACTTGAAAATGACTTCAGGTTTTCTCACTGCGCAGAATATAGTCAAACACTGCTACAGTTAAATATTTTGCTCTGTTTTCTCCCTGCGTGATCTACAATAATAATCTGCTTTGTGTTGATATTTACTGCTGTGTTGCTGACAATTACCTGAAAGAGAAGTTGGGGTGCTTCACTGGGCTGTAAAAAGTTTAGCTAAATCAGAAAGCAGGTCTAATTAAGCAAGTTTATATCTATAAAAGGCTACTAGGAAGTTGACTCGCGTATACGTGATACTTATAAAGCTCTCGCTGGCGCCAATCGAACGCATGTGTTTCCATCTGTCATTGTCAATCATGAATTTGGTTGACACGTCTATTATAGAGAAAGGGCCAACAGCGATATTAAAATATTTCTTCTAATTAATTTCCTTTCAATGTGCATAAATCTGTGCACGGGGAAACTAATCATATATAAGATGTATATGAAGTACATACATAAGTTTATTTTTTTTTAATGGCAAAGGTTTTGATGCTCAAATTGTAACTGACATTGCCTAAAAGTGAGGACAGTTCACTGGGAACTGAGAGATAAGAGCCCACTCAGTGAACTCCTACCCAACCTTCAGGACCCATATCAAATTATCCCCATTTGGCGAAGCCTTCTCTGTTTTACCAGGTGTACCAGTTAGTAATGCAGATTTTTTTCACTAGATGGAGTTACACATATGTTGATATATATGCGATTTGATATGTATGCTATATTGACAGCAAGCTTCAATACTCATATGTCAAATTTGCTGAAGGTGTTAACATCATAGGTATTTTTACGCTTAAAAATGTCGAATTTCGTGCCAAAAAAAGAGCACTTGCAGGAAGTTTTAATCGATTACTTTATTTTGAAGAAAAAGTTGCCATATACTTCGGGAAGCTTATGGTGAACATGCTCCATCTCAAGATACTTGTGAACGCTGGTTTAAACACTTTAAAAGTGATGATTTCGATGTGAAAGACAAAGAACGTCCAGGTCAACCGAAAAAGTTTGAAGACCAACAATTACAAGCATTATTGGATGAAGATGCGTGTCAAACTCAAAAACAACTTGCAGAAAGATGAAACGTTGCTCAGCAAACAATTTCCGGTCATTTACAAGCAATGGGAAAGATTTTAAAGGAAGGAAAATGGGTGCCACATCAACTGAACGAAAGACAAATGGAAAACCGAAAAGTCTTCAGTAAAATGTTGCTTCAATGGCATAAAAGAAAGTCTTTTTTGCATTGAATTGTGACTGGCGATGAAAAGTGGATTTATTTTGAGAATCCCAAACGCACAAAATCATGGGTTGACCCAGGTCAACCATCAACATCAACTGCAAGGCCAACTCGCTTTGGAAAGAAGACAATGCTCTGCGTTTGGTGGGATCAGGAAGGTGTGGTGCATTATGAGCTTCTAAAACCAGGTGAAACCATTAATACTGATTGCTGCCGACAAATAATCAATTTGAACCACACTTTGATCGTGAAACGACCAGAATGGGCCAGAAGACACAGCAAAGTAATTTTGCTTCGTGATGACGCACCAGCACACACTTCAAAACCAGTTAAAGACACGCTGAAGGATCTTGCCTGGGAAGTATTAACCCACCCACCGTATTCACCAGACCTCACTCCTTCAGATGACCACTTGTTCCGATCGATGGCACACGCACTTTCTGAGCAGCACTTCTAAACATACGAAGAAGTGGAAAATTGTGTCTCTGAATGGTTTGCCTCAAAACAAGAAAAGTTCTATTGAGACGGTATCCACAAATTCCATGAAAGATGGGGAAATGTGTAGCTAGCGATGGACATTACTTTGAATAAAGCACTTTTGATGTTTCTCTTGAAATGATTGTTTTCTTTGATTACAAAATCCGCCATTATTATTAATCAGTACACCTAGTAGGTATAACTAACTGCTCACATTGCTGAACATCCCTTCACACTGGGAGCTGATCCTAGAGGCACCAAGAATTGATTAGAAGGTGTTTATTAAACACCCACTAGTTGCCTAAGACACACACACACACACACACACACACACACACACACACACACACCCTGACAGCCCAAACCAGATGCCATCTCAGCAAAAGGTATTAACGCCAGCCCCCTGAATAGGATGTCAGCTCTGGGAAAACAGGATCCAGGCGTGCGGCTTATTATCAAAAGGAATCATTTTCAACATCTCCAGCCCGATCCTCCTCCTTTTACACAAATCACAGCCAGAAGGGATCAGGGGAGCTCAGAGCAAACTCCTTTCCACTGGCCCGGCCCCCCGCTTCAGGTCACCTCTGCCTGCGCTGTCCTTGCCCAACCTGGGGGTGGAGCTGGTCCACGTGGGCCCAGAAACATTCCACCGGGTGTAATGTTTAAACTTGACTGCCCAGCCACCCCCAGCTGGGGCTCCCTGCCCCGCCCCCAAGCCATAAAGTCATGCCACCTGCTGGGGGCAGGGGCAACAGCCCCCCAAAACCTCTCAGTACCGGCCTCCCAACTCCCTGGGAGCCAGCCCAGCCTTGGAACCTCCGGAAACCCAAGTCCGCGGGGGGAAACTGCTAAAGCACCTCCCCCTGCCCAGGTCCATGTGCACGGAGAGAGGCCGGAAGTGGAACTCGGTCCAGTTCTGCGAAGTTCACGTATGAACGAGAGAGAGAGAGAGAGAGAGAGAGAGAGAGAGAGAGAGAGAGAGAGAGAGATTGAGATTGGAAATACACCTCCAGGCAGAGCAGCTTTGTTGAGCGGGTGGGTTAGGAGGTGAATGTGGGTGACTTTCCCCTTGAAATATTTTTGTGCTAAGTTTCCACCGTGAACAAACTCCTTTGCAAGACAGATGAGCCTCGTCCGCGGCGGAGCCACCCAGCCCTGGGCACCGGCGGGCACCTGGGCTTCTCCTTCTCCTCCTTTCGGGGTGGACGCCGTCCGGCCCAGTGGGCGGGGCCTCTCGCCCCCCGAGCGGAGCGCGGGGCCAGGGGAGGGGCAGCTCCGGGCCGAGCGCGACCCGACCGGCGGGGGCGGTGCCCTCCTGAACCCACAGATCAGCCGGGCCCCCGGCTCCCAGCCCGCCGGCGGGGTGCCGTCCGGTCACCCCGGCCCCAGGGGTGCGGAGGAGGGAGGCACTCACCCGGGGCGCACGGAGCCGCGCCTTCTCCGCCCCTCCCGGACCTGGGCGGCCGCCCCCAGCGCCCAGGACAAACTTCTCCAAACTCGCCGCGGGGGCCGGAGGGGACTCGCGACGCCCCGCAGATAAAGGGGGACCCCCACAAACCACGCACGTGTGCCGCCCCACCCCCGGGGCCGGCGCTGCGGGGGTTGGGGGTCGGGCGCTTCACCCCCTTCTCCCAGCCGG
>NW_005871824.1:20995-50841 GCF_000147115.1 Myotis lucifugus | reverse complement strand
AAAATTTTTTCCAGAAATATCTCAGGTGCACACTCCGTTGTGGAACCCAAGGTTTCTGAGGTCTAGATGTTGCTTATTGGACTTTGTCGGATGAGTCCACTCCGGATTGAACCTTCATAGGAGACCCCAGGCCCATGTTCAACGCCCGCCGCCATTTCTGGAGTCCTTTCGTCGACAAACCCTCTTTTGAAAACCCACCAATCAGTTTCCTCCCAAAACATTTAAAAAGGGCACTCTCCTCCGGGAAGTTGGGGGGCTGAGCCAACCCGGGGAGGGCCCAGGGCCTGGGGAGGGGTGAAGGGTGGAAATGGAGTTGGGGGAGGCTCTCCTCTATCTCCAAATCGGGGCGGTGGGGGGAGCATGGCAAAAAGGACCCCTTTCCTGGGCTTGGATTTGGGGAACCGGTCTGGGGGCACCCAGTCCAGGCCCGGCCTCGGGTCTGGGGAGGAGGGAGAAGCAGTGGCCGCTGGGCTGCGGGGGTGCCCCGTGCTGTCCTGGCCCGCTGCCCCCCCCCCCCACGTGACCCTCTCTGGGGCTTTATGGGGATGAGTGCTGGGCCTTCCCTACTGTGCTGTGTTTCTTTTAACGCTTGGGAGCCCCTGGATCTTATCTTGTTTGGGGCTCACACAGACTCCGGCGAGCTCTTTAGTGGTTGCACAGGCGGAAAGCGACTGTCTGGAGCCCTGGAATGCGCCCCGGGCTGGAATGAGTTGGGGGCAGGAGGGCTGTGACCCTGTCCCCAGCCTGCGCATGCGCACACTGGCTTGTATATGGGCTGCTCCAGCAGGGCGGGGAGGATGGCCAGGCTTCACTGAGCATCTAAACCTGGGCCGTGTTCATCATCGCTGTTGGTTCTACTGAAATACTGGCCACGGGGACGGATGGCCTCCTCCCTCCTAACAGCCATAGGGAGCCGCGCTGGTGAGCCCTGGGCCCTTGAGGCCCGGCTCTTAAGGCGAGCGAGTCTACCCGCAGGGAGAGTGCTGGGGAGCCAGGGGATGGACAGCCAGCAAACAAGGACACAAGACCGTTACAGTGGCAAGGAGTTCCAGGAAGGAGGAAATCAACTGGGGGTGGTCACTGGGATGGGGGTAGGGGGCAGGAGAGGTCTCTGAGGACCGGCTTGGGGCTGACCACTGAGACAGCCGGGGTCAGGGGTCAGTGGAAACAGGGCCTTGGCTCCCTGGGCGCTTGGCTCGTCTAGGTACCAGGGCCACAGCCGGGACGGGCCGGCACTGGGCCAGCTGACACTGGTGGGGAGTCCGTTCACAGGATGGAGGCGTAGAAGCAGGAGGCAGAGCTTGGGTGGCTTTTTCTCTCCCTTTGCTCTCCACGGCCCACATGGCCCCCTCTGCTCTCCACGGCCCACATGGCCCACCGTGAGCACAATCTTTACGATCAGACAGAAAACCAATACGTTCTTTTTTAACCTCTCGAGGCCTTTCCAGGCGTCACCAGCCTGCCCCTCGGTCTTCGTGTGCAGGTCTGGAGGCCCAATGGGGCTCATGGGTGCCTGGGCACATGGGTGCCAGTGGGGCTCATGGGTGCCAGGGAGACTTATGGGTGTCTGGGCTCATGGGTGCCATTGGGCTCATGGGTGCCTGGGCACATGCTCCCGTCTTGAGGCAGGAGCTGCCTTCTCCCCCACTTGATTGGAAAGCACACGGTCACTTCACACTCCAAGGAGCAGGGTCTGCTGGTCTGTCCTGCAGGGCAGGGCGCGTGTATCTGGCGGCACCTGATTTTGCCCCATCTGTTAGTCATGTCTTGTTTTTTACACTTTATTTTCTGTAATTGCCATGGGGTAAAGTCGGGCTGAAAATAAGTTTCCTTCCAAAGCAAAGAGCGTAAGAGCATCAGCCTTCCCTTCCATCCAGAGGCCGGTCTCAGGACAGAAGGCTTTGAACAACGGGTGCGGGCGGTAGCCGCAGGGCCAGGCCATTGTTCACCACACAAGGATGACTGTTCCTATGAATGGATTCATGGCTGCATCTCTGGGGAACATGGCTTAGGCCAGGGGTTCTCAACCTGTGGGTCGCGACCCCTTTGGCGGTCGAACAACCCTTTCACTGGGGTCGCCTAAGACCATCCTGCATATCAGATATTTACATTACGATTCATAACAGTAGCAACATTACAGTTATGAGGTAGCAACGAAAATAATTTTATGGTTGGGTCACAACATGAGGAACTGTATTTAAAGGGCCAGAAGGTTGAGAACCACTGGCTTAGGTGGTAACAACTCCCCGGCAGGGAGGAGCCTGACCACCATAGACTGAGCACCAACTGTGTACCAGACGTTAGATCAGCAGCATGAACCTAGTCCTATAGCAAAAAAAACAAAAAACCCCAAAAAACCTAGAGAATTTTAGGTGGTTTTTAAAGTGGAATAGGAGCCTGTGCCAGCACTGAACATAGGCTGGCCCCTGAAAGGCACTGGCATGTTCACTGCTCTAACGTGTCCACATCACCCCTCTTCCCTTCAGTGTCTCTAAGCTCGGGCCTCCCTCGTTGGTCTCTGAGCCACCTCCTTGCTCATCAATCCTGGCTTACACTTTTCGATCCAGGGATGATGAAATGCTGTAAGTCCTGGCCACGCCCAACACTTCCAGGCCTCTGCTTGTTCTGTTCCCTTTAAAATGCCCTTCCCTCCCCTGCACCCCACTCTTCACCTCAGGTAGATAGTGGGGGTGCGGGGAGGGGGGGGAGATGGACAGCCAGTAAACAAGGACACAAGATCATTACAGTGGCAAATAGTTCCAGAAAGGAGAAAAACAACTGGGGGTGGTCACTGGGATGGGGACAGGGGGCAGGAGAGGTCTCCGAGGCTGGCCTTGGGGCTGACCACTGAGACAGCTGGGGTCGGGGGTCAATGGGAATGGCCGCCTGCTCCATCGAGTCCACCTCAAGAGAACCTTCTCCAACCCATAATATTGAGTACAACCTCATAATAGCCATGAACCCCACTCCCCTGTGTCTAGGTTGCGTGGTACTCATGCGTACTTGATGGTCCCCCATAGACTGAGAACAAGTTCACTGCTCTATCTGCACACTCGGCACAGTGCCTGGCACAGAGTTCTCCTATTGAGCGAATGGATGGGTGGTGCCTCTCCTGAGAGGCCTGAACTCGGAAAGCAGGGACCAAACCACAGCAGTTGGCCCCATGTCCTGGGCCCGAGCAAACTTCTGGGGAGGCGATCAAAGACACGCTCACATACTGGCACCGGGCACAGCACATGCTGCTGGGCGCCAGGCAGGGGCCAGGCTGTGTGCCTCTGCCCAGGGCGGGTGCAGCCTGCTGGGTCTGTGATCCAGCGGGGGCAGGGGCGTGTGGCTTCCCAGGGTAGGTATTCACCCTCTTGCATGAACGGGCAGTACTCGTTTTCTTTGCACTTTTATTTTGGGGAAGAAAATGTTCTCTGTCTGAGGCTTGGCTTCCGGGAGTTTCCAGAAGCGGGTTTTCTTGAAGTTGCCCAATTCTGCTAGAATCCTTGTCTTTGTTTAAAACGGAGTCCTGCCAAGGGAGAGGAAGAGGCTCCCAGAGAATTCTGGGTCTGAACCTCAGGGTCATCCAATCCAACTGCCCTCCTCATGGAAGGGTTCCTGAGCGGCCGGTCAGTGTCCTTCCTGCCTCTGTCCGTGGGGACGGGGGGGCTGAGGCCCAGACGCCCGACAGAAGGTCTGCCTCTCACATCCCAGGCCAGAATCAGAGCAACAAAGACAACCCCAGTGCACACTCCAGCCCCTGCCAGGAGAGGGGTGTGCAGGGCTTCCCACGGAGGGAGCTGCCCGCTGGACTCTGCCGTGGCCTTCTGTGTGCCCAGCCGTTTCGGGTTTGGACAGCCCTTCCTCAGCCAGGGCTCCGCTGGGCTTCACAGCAGCCGCGTTAGGCCCACTGGGCAGGGATCATTTTTAAGTTTGTTTTTTAAAATATATTATTGATTTCCGAGAGGAAGAGAGAGGGACAGAGAGATAGAAACATCAATGAAAGAGAATCATTGATCGGCTGCCTCCTGCACGTCCCACCCTGGGGATTAGGCCCGCAACCCAGGCATGTGCCCTGACCCAGAATCAAACTGTGACCTCCTGGTTCATAGGTCGATGCTCAACCACTGAACCACGCCGGCCGGGCAGCAGGGGTCATTTTCAGATGGAGCTTAAAGCTGCTGAGTAAACGCTCAAGATCACAGAGTAGGCCCAACCAGACTCGGGCCTGTGGTCCTTACTACCCTCCCATTGCAATCCCCAATATGGCTGGACTTATGCTATAGACTAGACTAGCGCACCAACTTGGTACCAGCCATTTCTGCCTATGGTCATGTCTCTATAGCATTTTTTTAAAGTCTCAGCTCCATTAAAATCCTAGCTCTCATCTGCATCGAAACACTGATAGGAATTTCCCAATTAAACCCAGTTACCAGGTTATCCTGTAAATAGACCAAGATCCTCTCCTGGGCGGGGGTCTGCATTATGATGTCACAAGGCCCCACTGTAGGGTAGAGACCCACACCCACCCTGGCCTCATATAGTCACTTAACAAACATTGGTTGAATGGCCGCCCATGGCCTGGCCCTTGTGAGGACCCAACGGTGGTCAAGACCCTGACTCGGCCTGCGAGGAGGGGACTCGGCTCAGGCATTTGGACTTTGTTGTACGGACAGAGAGGAGCCTGGGAAGATGGACTGGGTCCGATTGTCCCTTCGGTTGTAGCGCAGAGAAGGGTCAGCGGTGTAGGCAGAGCTCGGGAGGCCTTGCTGGGCTCAGGACACGGGTGAGAGCTGGTGGTGGCCTACCCCAGAGCTGTAGTCACGGACACAGTTCTCCGGTCGTGCAGACCGTGGAACCGACAGCACTGGTGGCCGGCCACGGCGCGGTGCAGCCCCGGTCCCTCTGCTTCTGCTTCCAGTTTTGTGCACGTCTCTACAGCTGCTTCATCGCAAGCACCTCCAGAAGGCCTTGCAAGCAGGGCTGCCTAAGTCAGCTTCATATCCCAGAGCCCAGTGCCATGCTGGACACATATTAAGTGCTCAGTACATGTCAGTGACATGTATGAATAAATTGTACATATGTGTCACCACGCAGTGATTCTAAAAACTCTCTGAGCCCCCAGGCTCCTCTAGACAGCCTGAGTCGCTCCCGTGCCTTAAGAATGCCAGGTTCTGCCCATCCGCTAATGGTTTTTTCCTGGTATATTCCCCCCTTTGATTGTTACCTGTCTCCAGGAATACTGCAGGGCATGACGCAAAGGCTGGCCAGAGGGAGAGGCTAAAGTAGAAGGAGTCCAGGCTCAGGCGAAAGGGTGGAGAACCGTGGTGTGCTGGACAGTGCGCAGTCAGTGCAGGTCGGAGTTGTGTGGCCTTACACAAGTTCTTAACCCCTCTGGGCCGTCATCTGTATAATGAGGCCCAGAATCCCTGCCTGTCAGGATTGCTGTGAGATCAGGGAGATGCATGTAGAGAAGAAACACTTCCGGAAGGTTCTCCAGGAAGATGCGGGTCATTGCGATGGCATAAATGACCCCCACACAGAAGGAAAACTACGCCCTGAATTGGGGAGATGACCTGTCACGTAAAATATTAATGTGTCCTCTGGGGTTTTAGTGCTTTTCTGGTGTGTGGAGGTGTCGGTGGGTGGTTTTAAAAGCTCCTGCTCTCTGAAGTAGACAGCTCCGGTGTCCCCATTTCCATAAATAAAGCCCTTCGTTTCTTCCAGGTTCCACTAGCCAAAGGCAGCTCCCCTGGAGACAACCCTGCTAATTTGCTTATTTTTCTGTTGGTATCAGAACACTAGTTAAGAAGGGTACACTTTGCAGTAAAACAACCCACAAAGTGAGAGAGACTGGCCACGTGAGGATGTGGGGGGAGACCAGATGCAGCCGAGGGAGAGGAAACACCAACCTGATGTGTTTGCGACAACACCGTGGAAATATATATATACTAGAGGCCCAGTGCATGAAATTCGTGCACGGGAGGGGGTGTCCCTCAGCCCAGCCTGCACTCTCTCCAATCTGGGACCCCTCGGGGGATGTCCGCCTGACCTAAACCGGCATTCGGACATCCCTCTCACAATCTGGGACTGCTGGCTCCTAACCACTTGCCTGCCTGCTTGCCTGATTGCCCCTAACCACTCTGCCTGCCAGCCTGATCACCCCCTAACCACTCCCCTGCTGGCCTGATTGACACCTAACTGCTCTCCTGCCGGCATGATCGCCCCAACTGCCTTCCCCTGCAAGGCTGAGGGGACTGGGGGACTGAGGCTGGATGAAACACGCAGCACCTGCCGCCCCCAGCGCGGCTGAGGGGACTGGGGGACTCTGGCTGGTTGAGGCAGGGCTGAGGGGACTGGGCGCCACCATCTTATGAGGGCATGACAGTCAATTAGCATATTCCCTCTATTGGCTGTGGGCACCATCATCTTGTGAGGGTGTGATGGTCAATTAGCATATTCCCTCTTTATTAGGCTAATTTTTAAAAACATTTCGGAATCAAAAGTAGGCTTTGCTGTGAATAATCCCAGGAAGGGTGCTTTGAAAGCCACAGCTTGGTGCAAAAGAAAAAAAAAAAGATCAAATAAAACCCCGGGGCCAGCCCCCCGGGCTGACATTCCCTGCACCAGCAAGTCAAGTTCAGCAGATTTATGGTGGATGCAGGTCTGCTGTGCAGGCCACATTCACTGAGAGCTGAGGATCGTGTCCAGGGCTTTGCATTATCTCATTTAATCTCATCAACAGCCCTTTGAAGGCGGTGCTGTTATCATCCCGATCTCACCAGGAAACTAAGGACAAAGAGTTCAGTAACAGCCCTAAGGCCACGGGGTCACAGGTGAGCAGAGGAGGGACTGGCCCCAGACAGGGTGCGGACACCAAGTCTGGTCTTTCCTGCCTGTCGGCCTTCGGCCTTTTGGCCCGGGCCCAGGTTGCTGAGTGGAGCCGGTCATGCTGGAGACTCGCTGGGGGGGTAAGTGCAGCCAGTTGACCACCAGGGGCCCAGGTTCCCTCTGGGTCCGGAACGAAAGCCTCTCTCCTTTCCCTCCGCGGGGCGGTTCTGAGGTCTGTGTGCAGCGCTGGGCGGGTTTCCACTTCTGACCCTGACTATCTCAGATGATCATAGATCTTTGTGAAGAACCCTGGGCGTGGCTCTGCTGGAAACGTGTGTAGGTATGTGTGTATGTGTGTGTGTGTGTGTGTATGTGTGTATGTATGTATGTATGTTTGTGCTGTTCAAATGGATTCTAAACACGTAGGTTCCAGGCCGGCAGCAGGTCCTGTCGCTTTTATCTGGGCTCCAAATCCATCCTGGGGAGCCAGTGCCCAGCGTCCTGTCACTTTTATCTGGGCTCCAAATCCATCCTGGGGAGCCAGTGCCCAGCGATGGCCATCATCAACCCTCCCTCCCGTGTGTGGGTGCTGCTCCTCACGTGAAGAGTCGTGTCTAACCCCCTTCCTGTGACCCGAGGCTGGACTGCATGACTTGCTTGACCCAGAAAATGGGGTGGAAGCGATGTTCTGAGAGCTCTGAGGCTGGGTCATGAGAGGTCTTGCGGCCTCTTCCAAATGCCTGCTCTGGGGAGAGCCAGGGGCCGCGTCATCTGAGCAGTCAGGCTGTGAAGGAACCCAAACTGGTCAGGGGGAAGGTGGAAGGGGGGGGGGGGGGAGGGAGAGAGAGAGAGAGAGAGAGAGAG
The DNA here is from genome assembly GCF_000147115.1 of Myotis lucifugus. NCBI lineage: Eukaryota > Metazoa > Chordata > Mammalia > Chiroptera > Vespertilionidae > Myotis > Myotis lucifugus. The sequence goes on along the minus strand of NW_005871824.1, from coordinate 43,161 downwards.
AGCGAGCCCAGCCTCTCCAGCCAGCCCAGCCTAGCCCAGGCACCGGGCAAGCTGCCTTGAACAAGAGCTCATCTTCTGTCCAGTTGAACTTGAATGACTCTGGCCCTAGCGACCCTCTGACTGTAGCTGTAGGAGACCCCAAGTGAGAACCGCCCAACAGAGCCCAATCCATCCCAAAACCGTGGGAGAAAATGCGCTGCTGTTTGAAGGCACAAAGTTGCGTTTGCAGTGGGGGATGACCAGACGCCACCTCTGTCTCCCTCTCCGCTGGCCTGGGGTCCAGGCCACCACCAGCTCCATCTGCCCGCCTCCTGGCTGCCCCTGACAGTGCCCAGCCTCCCAGCCCAGCCCGTGCCCCAGGCAGCCCACAGGGGGAGGGAGCCTGCCACTCCCTGGCTTCCCACAGTCCTCTCCAAGGACCAGCCTCCTCGCCACGCCCCCTACAGAGCTCACTTCCCCTCATCACTCGCCCCCATTCAAGACCCTTCAGTTCTTCAGATGCCAACCCCACAGCCCAGCCATTTCACTGCTACTCTGTGACATTTTTAGGATGTCCCCCCCAAAATGTACACACCCACTTTGAATAATCATAAAGGCAGTTTCTTAGAATATATTTCATTTTCAAAATTGAGCTATCAGCTATTAAAATGTGTATACAATTTGGGGGGGACACCCTGTATAATTCCTCAAGTAATGTGTTCGAGTATTCATAGTAGCGTTATTCTTTTAAAATATATATATATATATATTTTTTTATTGATTTCAGAGAGGAAGGGAGAGGAAGAGAGAGATAGAAACATCAATGATGAGAGAGAATCATTGATCGGCTGCCTCCTGCACGCCCTACACTGGGGATCAAGGGCGTAAACGGGGCATGTGCCCTGACCAGGAATTGAACCAAGACCTCCTGTGCATAAGTCGACGCTCAACCATGGAGCCATGCCGGCTGGGCAGCAGTATTATCCTTAATGGCCAAAACAACCCACATCCATCAGGTGAAGAACGGGTAAATGATGGAATTTATCAATGAGAATGAAAGAGCAACACAGATGCATCTCACAGCCATAATGTGGGAGAAAAGAAACCAGACTCAGGAGAGAGCCAGCCACAGGATTCTGCTGGTCAAACGTTGAAATCCACGGAGTCCCAGACTAAGAAGTTCAAAGGCACTTCTCTGTGGGGAGGGATTCAGGGCCGTGGTCAGCCTGGAGGGAGGGGCGGATGTGAGAGACCTGAGGGGCCCTGCGTGGTGCTGGTCGTGATCTGTTTCTTCTGTGGGTCTGGTCACACAGTGTTGATTCGCGATGTTATCGTTCACCAAGTTGAGCCTCAAATAAAGTGTTCAAACGGAAAAGCACCACTCGGCCTCCTGTCACACGGCTTTCGCTCACATCCTTGGCGCCACCTGAAACTCTCCAGCTTCTCAGTCCTTCCCTGCTTACTTCCTGCCAGCTGTTCGGATCTAGTGCAGACTTCCTTCCGTAGAGAACCCTTTGTTGTATCAGTCAGTCTTGGCTGTGTAACAAACCGCCCAATGTGGTGACTTAGAGCACCAGCCGCCGGTTAGCCGTGACTCTATGGCTGCTGATCTGGGTGGGTCTTGGGCTGGTCTCGCCTGGGCACAGTCATGTATCTGCAGTTAGCTGGCACCGTGGCTGGCGGGAGACTTGAGGAGGGCCTCCTGTGTGTGCCACTGTTGGTGGGACACCTGGGCCCTAGTCCATGTGACCCCTGCAGGAGACTAGCGTGGGCTCATCACGTCATGGTCTCAGGATTCCAGGGGCCACAGAGAGGGCAGCCTCAATGCTCATGTGCTGCTTAAGCCCCTGCTGGGGTCTCCTTTGCTCAAGTCCATTGGCCAAAGGGAGTCACACGGCCAAGTTCAGATTCCAGCGGTGAGACATGAACGCCGCCTCTGGGTGGGAGGAATCCTTATGGCCGCGCCCTCTGAACAATCTACCTCCCTGCCCTGCCCCACCCCAGAGAAGAGCTTCCCTGTTACACCCGCTCCCGCCCCTGAACCTTCCCTTCTGGCACTCGCCCCGCGGCAACGGGCTGTTTGTACAGTGAGCTGGCCCTCAGCTCCCTCTCCCGCTTCCCTGTAACGCCGCACAGGCCGAGGCTGGTGTGGACACACCGTGGCCAGCACGGGCTGGGAGTAGTATTACTAATACGGATCTGGAGAAGGAAGTAGAAGAGAAAGAAAAAAAGAAAGGGAGGGAGGATGGGAGGGAGGGGGGACAATGGGGAGAAGGAGGCATTTCATTGGCAGAGGGCAGACTGGGCCATCTCTGGGAGGCGGTGCCCTCCTTCCCTCCACACTCATGTTCTCACTGTGGCCTCTGAGGCTTGGCTCGCCTGTTCCTCCCGCCTGGCTGCCCTCCCACCCTCTCTCCTCTGCCTGCTCAGCTCTTGGGTGCCTTCAGGGGGTGGCGGCTCAAGGTTCCCATTTTGCCTTTGCCTCCATCCCTTCCTCCTGATATCCATGTGGATCCTGGCATCACTGCCCCCCTGTGGACAGAAGGGGCCACATGCTACCCTGACAAGCTCAGGGGAGGCCTGCATGGCGGTCTTGCAAATTCAGAGACCTAAAGTCACCACAAGGATGGTCTGAAATTAAACTTTAACTAAAAGCAGTGATGGTGGGTAGTCACGTCCTAGGCTGGTATCTTCCCTGACAAGGTCAGCCTTTACCTTAACTGAGCCTACCTGTCTTTTTTGCATCTATAATAACACACCCTTGAAATGTCTGGGTAAGTTGTTACTTCCCTTTTTCCCCCAACCCCTTGGGGCACAGCCTAATGTGCCTGGGCACCAGGACAGATACCACAAATTCCTTCATTGTTATGTTAATTGCTCCTGCACCCACCTAAGTATGTGTCTATCATTTTACCTTTTATCCAATCCCAGGGCCCCCCCTTTGCTTTCTCTCGCCTCTCTAGTCTATCACCAATGGATTTCATGTAACCAACCTATCTCCCTTTCCTTTGATTGCAATGTATAAATACAGATGTAACCCACCATTCTCCAGAGCATTATCTCAACTCATTGAGGTTCTGCTTCCCAGCATATGTCGACAGTTTGGCTCAAATAAACTCACAAAAATTCTTTACAGGTTTCAATGTTTGTTTTTTTTTACGCATAACACACCCCCTCACAATCTCCAATACCCAGTAGCCCCGTGAGAAATTTGGGTTAGAAGCATCCATATCTATGGGATGGATGAGAGCTCGGGGCTGAGGGAAGCTTTGTGTCCATGATCACCCACAAGCCAGATGTGGTGCTGGGGTCAGGCTGGCTCAGAGTCCCCAAACCACGATGCCACAGCGAAACCATGCGCCCCGGAAGGGAGGGCTCCTTCCTCTGTCCAGTGGACGTGGCTGCTCTGTGGGGAGGGGAGTGGAAGAGGCCCTGGAGCTGGGGGCCTGGGGTCTGACCTCTGGACAAGCGCAGGCAGAGGGCAGCGGATGGGACGGAGGAGGCTGCCTGCCCTGGAGCCAGGGGCTGCCCTGGAGGGACTGGCCGGGGGCAGACCTGCAGCGGCCTGGGTGACGCTCCTGTGGGCCGTGAGGGGCCGCGTCTCCCACGGAATGAAAAGCAGCTGGGCTCCCGCTTGCTCAGAGCACAGATGACCCCGATTCTCACGAGGGGAAGGCAGTGACCTTTGTGTCACACCCTGTCCTTCCTGCCTCCTCCCCGGCCCTTCCTTCCCCCCTCCACACCCAGCTTCCTGGGCTCGGGACAGGCTTAGGGGAGAGACCAGTTATTGAGACGGTGGGCGGGTTCCCCAGGCCCAGGAGGGAGGGGACACAGCATGAGATCCACCCCATAAGAACCTGCCCCACGCCTGCAAACTGCGCTGCAGGGGAAACCGCTGGAGGTGGAGGGGGCGGCAAGCCGCACTGGTGTGCTGAAGCGGCCCCAGAGGGCTGGGTGACAGCAGAGCAGAAGTTGCAAACACTTTCTGTGTAAGAAACATGTTCAGCCACCGAGACCTCGCAGGTCCTTCCTGTCTGCGTGGCCCAAGTTCAAGGATCCTGTGAACCCAGGGCTCACGCCTTCAGAGGCTCATTCAGGTCACAGCTCCACCTGGACCCACATCACCCCCTGCCTCCCGGCCCCGGCCCTCCCTCAGGGTCCTGCCCTTGCTCAGCTGCCCAGTGGAACTGGACTCCACACACATGCAGCTCTGTACATGGATCATCCATGTGCATTAACCTGCAATAGGAAACCCATTACTGCCTCACTACCCTTGGTCTTCCTTCTCACAAGCTGGCATTATTATTATTTTATTTTTATTTTTTGCTTCTTCAGTCTGTGCATCTTTACGGCATTGTTTACTTGCTTCTCTGCGTTTCCTCCCTCCTCCCTGCCCCTGGTGCTGCGCCCCCTAAGGTACAGCTCCTTGGGGTCAGGGATCTTGTCTGCCTTGCTCATTGCTGGATGCCAGTGCTTACAGTGCAGCCCGGCACTTAGTAGGCCCACAATTTAAGTTGCTTGGGGAAATGAATGAATGGTTAATGAATGAGTGAACAAATGAACCTTTGCTCCTGCATTACCCTCATTTCTCAATCTGGCCTGCCCCCAGCTCTCAGCACCGTGACTGACACTGGTGTTCAGCTCGGACTGTAGATGAATGCCCTCATCAGTGCTTGGTCTCTGCGCTTACAAAACACAACAATGTAACCCGCGCCTGGATGGACATGCTCGAAGCTTCCCGGCGACTTGGACAGAACTGACGGGCGCTGTGGCCAGTGGCTCCCTCCACCCCTCGCTGCAGAAAGCCTTGCCCGTCTTGTCCAGCCTCGGCGAGTCCTTGGAAAGGGGCCGGGGCCAACTCAAAGGCTCAGCTTCTCTCTGCCTTTGCAGGGTACCGTTTGCATGCACCCCGGTTCGTGTGGCTGTGGAAGATGCACAGTCACGAAGTAGCCTGGGAGGGACCCTCACAAGAGGGGGAGGTGTGGTTGGGGGAGGGGTTACCCCATTTCCCAGCGTGCCGAGGTGAGGCCTCGGTACAGAAGCATCGGTAACCCCTCCCGGCCCACAGCCTGGACGTCTTTGCCAGCAGGACACTCGTGCCGGGAGGGGACCGAGGCGGCCACTCTCCAGGGAAGCGCCTCCCTCCCACGCACTGGGCCCAAGTCGGGAAGGAAGGGGAGGCAGACACTCCGAGAAAGGGTGACCTTTGCCAGCGGGGCCGTGTGGCCAAACTTCGGTGACACCTTCCCTTTAAAATTGATGTTCCTTTTAACCAGCAGTGATGGGCCGGTCCTGGTGAGCGGCCTGGTTCACGCTAATTCTCCTGCCGGATGCTGCGCAGCCCCTACTGTGAGGAGGCCCCTCGGGGCCGCCCGCCGAGCATCTGGAAACCGGGTGTTGTCTGCACGCTGCCTACAATTTCCCTTTGATTTCACGTGTCCTCCCGCCCCCAGAACCATTATTAGGCAAGAAAAGCACAAATTAAAGCCTCTTACCTTTCAGGAAGAGGAGGGGAGGCCGCGTCCCAGCATCTGGTAACTCGTTCACCCCCCAAATGACTCCAAGTGAATCCAAGGAACACGCTTTCGGAGGAAAAGTAGAACCATCTGTAGGGCCCGGGCACGTGAGACCCACCGAGGAATTCCACACCGGCCCTCCCGGGGTGCGGGGTCCCCAGGAGGTAGGGTGCTCCCTTTGGCCGCGCAGCACGGCCCGAACTGTGATGGCCACGGTGACTGGGCCCCACAGAGACCTGCGTTGGATCCGGCAATGCCCACGATGACCGAGCAATTTAGCTTCTCTGAGGCCCGGTTCCCACCTGGAAAAGCGGCCGGCTGTGAGCACTCATGAGAATGAACGCCGGCATGACCCTCCCCTTCCTCCTGGGACAGTGGTTCTCAACCCTGGGCTGCACATTAGAATCACATGGGAATCTTTTTAAAATCCTGATTTCTGGGCCTCATCTCCGGAAATTCTGTTTCTTTGTTACTAATGCTGTGGCCCCACCCCATCACAAAGACACAGAATTTCCGGAGGACGAGGCCCAGAAATCAGGATTTTAAAAAGATTCCCAGGTGATTCTAATGTGCAGCCAAGGTTGAGAACCACTGTCCCGGGAGGAAGCACCTTCTGAGCTCCAACCCTGTCATGGACGGAGGGGTGGTTCCCGTATCTTGTGCCCCACCCCCCCTCCCCCGTGGGCAGGACACGCGCAGCCGCAGTGCGCCCTGTGCCGGGCCCACGCAGGAGCACTGACTCGCACCACCTGCCGGAGGTGGACATCATTGTACGCATTTTACAGAAGAGGAACCTGAGCCTCCGGAGGGGGCGGGGCAGTAGACATGGCTCACTTTTCCTGCCCAACATCGGTTCCACTCCTCCTGAGAGTGCCTCCCTGGCTTCATGGGGAAACTGCCTTCTTCCCAGGATGGGCTGGCTGGTGGGGTTGTCAATCAAAGTGCCCACATCCTCTGGCCAAGGAGTGGGTCTGGGACCCAGCTCAGCCCATCAGAGGTTCTACCTCCAGCAAAGGGTCAACAGCAATAAAAATGACCGAAGCGGATTTGCCGCCGGGAAGTGGGAGGGGCAGGAGTGACGTGCTAAGGAGGCCGCCCTTTTGTTGGTTCCCTGTGAGTGGACCCCCCAGCCCCATCACACCCCCAGCAGCCTTACCCCATCTGTCTGGTCCTTCACTTTTCTTCCAGTTCTGAGACCCTCTGGGCCTGCCCTTTCCTGCATACATGAGACTGGGTTCTGTCTGTGGCTTGCAACCCCGAACTCTGACACAGGAAGTGACTCCTCAAGGTCACCCCGCTTCTGAGTGGCAGAGTGGAGATGAGGACCCACATCACCAGGCTGCCTGGCCAGTGCTCCTCCCCCCTCGCCACAGGCTGGCCTTGGGGTGGTCCTGCCGCCTGGAGGGCCTTCGCAGTTGGGTGGTGGGGGGCAGCATCAGCAAAGGCTGGTGAGGGCAACTCATGTGGCCTCGTTGTCACCGAGCTGCCTGTATGCAGGGCTCTGAGGACATGCGGTAGAGGAGGCATCCGATAGAGGCCGACTGTGGAAGCCTGAAAGCCTCCCTAGCCACGCACATAGTGGGGCCACACACCCTCTTTTGATTTATTTTTTTAATTACATACATTTATTGATTTCAGAGAGGAAGGGAGAGGAAGAGAGAGAGAGAGAAACATTAATGATGAGAGAATCATTGACCGGCTGCCTCCTGCACGCCCCCTACTGGAGATCAAGCCCGCAACCCAGGCATGTGCCCCGACTGGGGATCGAACCGTGACCTCCTGGTTCATAGGTCGATGCTCAACCACTGAGCCACACCAGCCGGGCCCTCTTTTGTTGTATTTAAGGGATATCTTCTTGTTGTTCCTGGCAGCAAACTGTTGTGCTATTCAAGTCCTCAGTTCATCACATATTTTGAAAAGCCAAAGTGGAGACCTTCCTGAAACAGGTTTCCACATTTTACTTATTAATGGTGCAATATGGACCCTTCCTGCAAAGAACTGAAGCGACATGGAGTGAAAAGGATGTCAGCCTGGCTGGGAGTCCTGCCCCCCCCCCCCAGGACCCCTAAAGCAGTGGGTCTCAACCCTCCTAATGCCGCGACCCTTTAATGCAGTTCCTCATGTTGTGGTGACCCCCAACCATAAAATTATTTTCATTGCTACTTCATAACTGTAATTTTGCTACTGTTATGAATCGTAATGTCAATATCTGATATGCAGGATGTATTTTCATTGTTACAAATTGAACATAATTAAAGCATAGTGATTAATCACAAAAACAATATGTAATTATATATGTGTTTTCCGATGGTCTTAGGCGACCCCTGTGAAAGGGTCGTTCGATCCCCAAAGGGGTCGCGACCCACAGGTTGAGAACCACTGCCCTAAAGGCAAGTAATACAAACTGTCTCGTCCTCAGTGCGCAGCGGACTGGATGAGGGCTGTGGCCAAGGTCTCCAAGTTCGACAGTTCATGTTCATTAATCCACTCCCTGTGTGGCTCAGGACAAGCGCCTAAAACTGGGAGGCTCAGTTTCCTAATCTGAAAAATGGGTGAACGCTGCCCACCCGCAGACGGGGGCGAGAATGAAAACGCATTGTGTCCAAGAACCTGATGCCTAGTGTTTGCTGCCCCTCCCTTTGCAGGCCAGTGGATCTGAACTCCTTGCTGCTGCTGACTCCTCGGCCTCAGGGATCTGGGCCGCAGGAGCCGGCTTTGAGGAACAGGTCCCATCCTACTCTGCAGCCACTGTTGATTGTCTACACCAGCGATTCTCGACTGCTGGGCCGCAGGACTTTTTAAAACATGCAGCACCTGACTATTGAGCCAGGGCACTGACCTCTTCTGCCTTAGATTGTCAAATAAAAAAATGACAACAGCCGTCTGGTGTGAATGAATCAAAAGTATACCTTTGATTAGTCACATCTGCTGAAAATATATTTTCTGGTGTGCTGCAGAATTTTAGCAAGTAGTTTATGTGTGCCATGCGAAGACAACGGTTGTGAATCGCTGGTCTTCACGATAGCTATTGCCAGCTTCTTTCTTCTTCGCCCACCTCTTCTGACAGAAGCTCAAAATTCTAGGTATGCATGTTCCCAGACTCCTTTGTAGCTATCAGTAGCCACATGACCCCATTCGACCAATGAGATGATAGTGAACATGTTGCTTTCATCTCATTGGCTCGTGAGAGCTTCAGGGAAACATTTATTTCCCTGAAAAAGGGCGAGAGGCTGTGGGTAAAGCCTCCTTTCTACCTGCCTGTGGGGAGAGAGGCGAGGCGGGTGTTGGGGGGGTTGCTTCATGGACAGGTTGCCAGTGCAGTTGCTCTGAAGGGTCCCATGCTTGGGATTTCATGCTCTGTGGTCGCTGATTAAAATTCCAAACACGGTGGTAGGGGGACCCTTAGAGCTCCGCGCCACGTCCAGCGGGGACCGCTGTCAGCAGCGCCTCCGCAGCGTTTGGAAGAAGCCAGGCCGCCCTTCATGGTAATGGCCGTAACTGCAGCCAATTTTCGGTAATTGGTGGCATTTGCCAGGGAATTCCTGCCTGTCGCAGCAGCTCCTTCGTGCTGCCTTTGATCTCCAACAGTCTCCCTGAGACACAAAATACCCTTGTCATCTTCAATTACTTCAAAGGGCGCGTGGCCTTGACCCTGCCACCAGACGTCCCCAGCCCACCCGAGGCAGCGTCAGTCATGGTGGAAGGCCGGGCCGCGGGCAAGGGCCCTTCCTGGAAACCTAACTGATACTGTGCATGGAAATCGGGCTCCGGGGCTACGGCTGGGGGACGTGCCAGCAAACAAGTACAGGCTGCTGAGCACCCCTGGGTGCCGGGCACACCTTTTCTCTGAAGCCCTAAGCCTCTTCTCTGCCAGGGTGTCTAACTGCCCCCAGTTCACAGAGGAGGCAACTGAGGCCCAGAGATAGTCCTACAACAGGGAAAGGCGTGGGGGCGGTGGCAGTGGGAGGGCCCGTGGCGGGGGAGGGTGCAGCCCCGGTTTGCCCGGCTCCAGGCCAGGGTCCTTCCACGTGCCCAGGTCCTGGGCTCTGTACGAGATGGAGCTCCGTCTTCCCTGCTGGCCTCTGAGCTGCGTGAGGTCCAAACTGGGTCTCACCCAAATCCCTGCCCTCCCACAGCTCCTGGTCCAGAGCTGGGCGCAGGGCAAGCGCTCAGCCCGTGTCCTCAAGCCGGGACCGGCTCCTTGGTCTTCCTCCCCCCATCTCACTCGCTCCCCCACCCGCTCCCCATCTTCCAGATCTTAGTATTTGGGGGCCCTGCCTTTGCCTAGGACATCCTGTCCATTTTAACTAAAAAAAAGAAGAAGAAGCCGTAACCAACCATTCTTCCCACCTTCACTGACATCATCCTCTCTTATTAAAAAATATATACTTACTGATTTCAAAGAGGAAGAGAGAGGGAGAGAGAGATAGCAACATCAACGGTGAGAGAGAATCATTGATCGGCTGCCTCCTGCACGCCCCACAACCCAGGCGTGTGCCCTGACCAGAAATGGAACCGTGACCTCCTGGTTCGGAGGTTGATGCTCAACCACTGGGCCCCACCGGCCGGCCACCATCCTCTCCGGCCGAGGTTATTGCAGTTGCTTCCTGACCCGTCTCCTGGCCTCTGTCCTCGGGCCCCGCTGCGGTCCAGGCTCAGCCCAGCAAGCGGGGGGCTCCTGGAGACGCTTAGTTCAGACGGCATTGCTTTTCCGCTGCCGCTGTCCTGTGGCTCCTCACTCCCCAGGGAGGTCCATGGGGGGCCTTGAGCTCGCCCTGCCACAGTCGGGGGATGGTAGAGCCACATCATGGGCCATGAAAGCACGGGCCTGGGGGGCGGAGGGGGGGGAGGCCTCCAGGAGGAGGTGTCATTGCTGCTAAGCTGTGAGCCCTGAATCTGTCTGTGCTGTGAGGGGCTGAGGACGTGCAAATGGCAGCACCGCAGGGCTGCAAGCTGCCAAGTGTGTCCACCGAGGGCTGAGCCCCCCGCTGACCGGCTGCTGGGCGCGCACATGTTCCCGTCACCAAACCTTTGCTGCTCTCCTCCCATGAGCCAGCTCTGGGCAGACTCCGGACAGAGCCCAGGACTCAGCACTCTCCCGCACCAGCCTTCTGACGCTCACACTCCAGCCGGGCGGGCAGACAGTTAATGACTCCAAGGAGAAGGCCCAGGGAGGCAGAGCCATGCTCAGGCCTCGGCCCGTGGGGGGAGGGGGGGGGCGCGCGGGGCCAGGAGGCCTGTCTCCCCAGTGCCTGCTCTTCCCACGACCCTGGGCTGCCAGCCGAGGAGCCTGCAGAGCCACAGGATCCCGCGTGGGTGTTCAATCCCAGGGCTGATCCAGGACCCACCGCCTGCCCCCTTCCAGGCCAGGAGCTCTGACCCGAGCTGCCTGTTCCTAGAGTGTGTCCTGCCCGCCCCGCTCCCCCCCCCCCCCCCCGCCGCCCCAATCCACTGTGCTCCCCCGGGGCTGAGGAGGGCTGAGGCGCTGGGCACACACCCTGAGACCTTTGCGCTGTCGGGAGTCACTTAACTAAACGTCTGCATCTGTGCGCCTCCCTCTGCAGACGCCGTGCTGGACGCCACGGTGACTTTTATTGTCTCTCGTCCTGGGTCAATTCCCTCTGAATAGCTCCGTGGCCACTTCCTCCTTCCCTTTCTACAGCTCCCTATCTTTACAGCCATGTCTGCGCCTGTGTTTATAGTTGCACGCGGGGCGCCGCTCCCTGCCTCTGTGTAAGCATGTCAAGAGGAGGCTGGGGTCCGGAGCTGCAGGTGAGAATTGTCTGTTTCTCCACCAAGACCTCGAAATGAAGTCACAGTGAGCAGGTCCGCTTTAATGTGACACTTCCCCCCAAACCTAGTTCCAGCCCAGGGAGCCCATCCTGAGACCCCAAGTGCGGGCCCTGAGGCGCGGGGCTCGGGGGACTTGCTGGTGTAACAGGCTTGGGCATCAGCAGGACTGACGAGGGTTCAGATCCTGCTCTGCCCGTGGCCTTGGCACGTTTCCAGGCTCTTTAACCACCTGCCTACAGTCTCCTCGGTAAATAGTGATGATGACGATGATGTCTGCCTGGCAGGGTCTGGGCGGGCTGGTGTCAGAAAGCCCACAAGGGACGGTGGTGAGCTTCTGGAAAGTTCCGGCATGTGGGTGGTGCTTGGCAGGTCCCCAGCCAGCACGGATGGGTGGCTGCCTGAGGCATGTTCTCTGCTGTGAGCCCGGAAGGCCCGGGAGGGAAGGAACCTGGAAAGTGTGCTTTTATGGGCACACACTGACTCACACCCAATCACCATCAAGACGGGACACGGCTCCTAAGGGCTGGAGTGACCGGATTGTGCAGATTCTTGGCTTCAGTTCTTTTCCCTTCCAGTAGCGATTATGTGACTATACCTGGATTTATTCACCCATGTTAGGGTTGAGAGATGTTTGGGTAGTTTCCAGGTTGGGGCTAAAATAATAATCCTGCCAATAATAGTTTTGTTCAAGGTTTTTCCACACACGATGTAAGCATCTCCATTGGGTACGTACCTGGGAGCGTGAGTGTATATGTTCCTAGGATATATGCATAGTCAGCTTCAGTAGCTCTGGCCAAGCATGTGCGTGTTGGGTATATATCAATAACTAGTATTTTTTCCCACTTCGTGGTGTAAAATCATATTTCATGCCTTGAGAGTGGACAAGGGCACCGAGGAAACGATGGTAGGAAGAGGAGAGGAAAAGAGAGGAGAGGGCAGGTGAGAGGAGACCAGAGGAGGACAGGATCTGGAAGGAGCAACCAGCTAAGTCGGAGGAAATCAGGAAATTGTGTCCCAGAAAGTGAGTGAAGAAAGGGTTTCAAGGTGGAGGCAACAGTGTTAAATGCCGGCAAGAAGGTGAGGATGAGAACTGGCCATTGGACTTGGCAATGGGAAGTCCACAGCCTGTTGACTAACAGTGAGACTGGCTACAGGGCTTCCCTTCATGCTCCTACCCCGTTACCGGGGCGACAGGGAACAGGCCCCTGTGGCTCCCGAATCCCGGGAATGGCGACTCCAGAGAGAGCGAAGGACCAGCCGTCACCAAGCGAAGTACTGGCTGGGGTTGGGTCAGGCACTCGGATGTGCTGCCCTAAGACCCGAAGCGACCCACACTCTTGCGACCGCTTACTGGTTTATATTTGCAGGTAAATAGGGTAGAACAATCTAGATAATTTTTTTTTATGCAGAGAAGATCTGGAGATTTATTTTATCTATTTCTTTTTGTTGGTAGCCTTTTTTTTAAATTTCATTTTTCAATTACAGTTGACATACAATATTATATTAGCTTCAGGTACAACATAGTAATTTATATAACTTCCAAAGCGATCATCCCCCTAAGCCTGCTACCCGCCTGACACCATCCACAGCCATTACAATATCATTGACCATGTTCCCTGTGCTGGATTTTACCCACTGAAGTCTCATTTACACGCCCGGCTGAGGCAGTAACTTAGGGCAAGAGTCGCTGTGAGGATTCCACTTCCTTTTCTATCACATTGATTGATTAATTACTTGATTGATCATTTTTTTTTTAATTCCCTGATGCATCCATTCACTCACTCACTCATCGGTTATTCATTCAGCCATCCTTGCTGACTACAGGCACACTAGGGCTGGTTCAAAGCTGTGTGTGTGCCCGTGTACATGTACGGGGGACATGACAGCCGGTGAAGGCCACGCGGTGGGCGGGTTAGTGCCAGGATGGAGGCCGGATAGACTAGACGCTGCGGGGAGCATCAGAACAAGAGAGGGCTCAGCTGCGTGGGGGCGGCGGACAGGCAGCCTGCTGCTGTGGCCGTGGCGATGGGCTGGAAGGAACCGGTGAAGTCCGCCACGTGGGGTGGGAAGGCGTGCAGGGCGGATGAAACATGCCCGCAGGTGGGCCCCACAGGCGCTGGGAAACTTTCAGCCCTAACAGCAGAGCGGCCCTCGCGGCTGAGCCCGCACAGGAACGCTGGTGCCGAGCCGTCGTGGTAACAGCGCGGGCTGACGTTCGTCCGGCGGTTGGTAGTGGCATTGACTGCACGTGGCTGTGTGCTGGGCCCTTCTCCATGAAGAGAGCACCATACTCTGTAGTGTTTAGGCGGAACGATTTCACTCCCTGTTTTACGGTTAAGAACAGACTCCCACATTCCGGAGCGGTACCAGGGCACCAGATGGAGCTTGCCAAGGGGGTGGCTGAGCGCTGGCTTTATGAGCTCTTTCATCCACCAGGAGGAGGGAGGAGGCAGGGCCTGGAGTGCGGTCCCTGAGCCTCCCTGTGCCCCGTCCGTCCGAACCTTCCTTCCATCCAGGGAGGAGGGTAGCGCTCTCTCTCATCGAATGCTCCCTGGGAGAGGTTTCGAGGGACCTCGGGGGAGACCAAGGCAGTGCAGCCGTCCTGGGGTGGGTCTGGGTGCGAGGCCGTGTGCTTGGGATGGAGGCGCCAGGAAGAGCTCAGCAGGTAGAAAGGGTCTGAAAGACCCCCCAGAGTGGGGCTGGGGAGAGGAGGCTGCTGAAAGATGGCCCGGTTTCTGCTTCCAAACACAAGCAAGTTCAAGCCCACGGGGGAGAAGAAGCCAGACACCCAGGTGTCAGGAAGCCCCGGAGACCCAGAGGGGAGGGGGCGGGAAGGCAGCTAGGAACACCAGCCCCTGGGAAGTGTGGCCTGGCGCCTCTGTCACCTGCGGGATCTGAGGGAGCAGGGGCGGGAGCTGGGGCAGACGGCGCACAGTGGGGAAACCCTCGCCCAGAACAGCCGCTCAGCGCCCCCTTCTCTCGGGACAAGCTGCCTCCCGGCGCCTCCCGTGTCTGGCTGGGTCCCCTGGGAAACAGCGTAGCCATGGACACCTCCTGATGTTTACACAGGTTTGGAGAGGAACCAGAGGCCCATCCCTAAAGTCTCCCCACTGGGCTGCTCTCGGCTGCTTTACAGCAGGAGGGGCGCCTCTGCCCTGTCACCCCGTCACCTCGCCCCGTCACCTCGCCTGCTTGGCCCGGGCTCCAGGAAATGGCTATAGAAACCACCTGCCTGAAAGACAGCCCTTATTTGCTTAACATTGACTGGCCCCACCTGGCTCCAGCGCTATTTGCAAATCTCCATGACGTGGCAAGGGAGCCCCAGCTCCGCCTCCAGCTCCCCGACAACTCCACGAATCAACGGTATGGAGGTCTGAGCCCCAGCTATCACTGTGGGCCCCGGCAAGTCAACTTCCCTTTGAGAACAGTTTTCCCTTCTGTGAAATGGGCACGTGATTCTTACCTTCCTAAGGCCCTTTAGACGGTGGTTGTGAAGATCAAGTGGGATAAGAGGTAGGGCTTTACAAGGGGTAAATTGCATGCACAGGTAAAGACATGGATATTATCCTAAACCTACAAGTAGCTCCTTCTCCTCTTCTTTATAAAAGTATATATATATTTTATTTCAGTGAGGAAGGGAGAAGGCGAGAGCGATAGAAACATCAATGATGAGAATCATCAATAGGCTGCCTCCTGCACGCCCCCTACTGGAGTTGGAAACCAGCAGTCTGACATTCCCTTGAGGAGTCCCGGATTGCAAGAGGGTGCAGGCCAGGCTGAGGGAACCCACCAGTGCACGAATTCGTGCACCAGGGCCCTAGTAAAGCTATAAAATAAAATACAGCAACTAACTACCTTTGTTTACTAGCTCTCCCAGGAGGAGGGCTGGGCTCCAGGGAACCCTGAGATACAAGATGTGCAGGGTCTGGAGCTGGAGGGACAGGGAGCTGTGTGCAAGAGCAGGGCTAACTAATTTCACATCTTCTATTTTTTCTTGAGTCAGTTTTAACAGGTTGTGCTTTTCAAGCAATTGGTCCATTTCATCTAAACTGGCATAAAGTTATTCATTATTATCCATTTAATGTTTGTAACATCTGTAGCCATGTAATGCTCCGTGTGTGTATTTCTTTCACATTTTTCTTCCTCAATCTAGCTGGAGATTTATAAATTTTGTTCATCTGTTCATCTTTTTTTTTGGGGGGGGGGTGTTAATCCTCATCTGAAATGGAAAATCATTTTTCCATTGATTTTTAAAATATATATATTTTATTGATTTTTTTACAGAGAGGAAGGGAGAGGGATAGAAACATCGGAGAGAGAAACATCAATCAGCTGCCTCCTGCACACCTCCTACTGGGGATGTGCCTGCAACCAAGGTACATGCCCTTGACCGGAATCGAACCTGGGACCTTTCAGTCCGCAGGCTGACGCTCTATCCATTGAGCCAAACTGGTTAGGGCTTTTTCCATTGATTTTTAGTGAGAGTGGAAGAGAGAGGGAAAGTCAGAGAGAAACATTGATGTGAGAGAAACATACCAATCGGTTGCCTCCTGCTGGAGCCCTGACCAGGGCCTGGGCCGGGGTCGAGCCCACAACTTGGGCATGTGCCCTTGACCGGAATCGAACCTGGGACCCTTCAGTCCACAGGCCGATGCTCTATCCACTGAGCCAAACCGGCTAGGGCTAAATTTTGTTAATCTTTTCACAGAAACAACTTTTGACCTTGCTAATTTTTCCTATTGCTTGCTTTCTAATTCATTGATCTCTGCTCCTCTTTATAACTAACTTTGTGTTAGCAAAAGTTAAATTTTGCTCTTTTACTCCTTGCTTTTTAACATGAAAGCTTAGATCATTGACTTTAAAACTTCATTTTTTAAATAACACAAGCATTAAAAGGCATAAATTTTCTCATAGAAGTGTTTTAGCTGCATCCCACATATGGTACTGTTATAGATTCATTATCATTCAGTTTAGAACATTTTCCTATTCCCCTTGTGATTTTTTTGATGACATGGGTGGAAGTGCTGCAGAAAATATAAAAATGTTAAATAAAGAAGGGTCAGTAAAGGTGCTCACCTCATCACATTGTCACCTGAAGCAAAAGGAAAAAGCAGCAATACCGATCCTGTCGTTGTTCAAAATGCTGATGTTTTGTTCCTGCTGGGTTTTTTGCATTAATTTTAATTTTTTTTTTTTTTTTTTTTTTTAAAAATATATTTTATTGATTTTTTACAGAGAGGAAGGGAGAGAGACAGAGAGTCAGAAACATCAATGAGAGAGAAACATCGATCAGCTGCCTCCTGCACACCCCCCACTGGGGACGCGCCCGCAACCCAGGCACATGCCCTTGACCGGAATCGAACCTGGGACCTCTCAGTCCGCAGGCCGACGCTCTATCCACTGAGCCAAACCGGTTTTGGCAATTTTAATTTTTAAAAATATTGTCTTAAAATATTATTTATCTTGATTATGGAGTTTCTTGGTGCTTTTTAACTTTTGCACCAAGCGCTCCACTCGCCTGACCCACGCCCTGGCCCTGGTTCTATGCGTGACTGACAGAGTAATTGTTACAATCCCCAGCGATGACTGTGGGTTTTCCCCTTTCTCCCCCTAATTCTGTGAACGTCTGCTTCCCCGGTTTCGAAGCTCTATTATTCATGCACGTGCACGTAGGGTTACTAGGGTTTCTCCTTATGAATTGGTCCTTTTTACATTCTGGAATGTTCCTCTTTTCCTCTGATGATAGCCCTTGTCTTGATAGCCCTTGATCTGCTGGTAGTATATCTGCACTAGCTTTTTCATGCTTAGTGTTTTCATGTGACATGTTTTCCTGTCCTTCGACTTTCAGATGTTTCCATTGTACTGAAAGTTTTCTGTTGTCAGCAGCATAGAGTTGTATCTCGCTTTACTTGTTTATGGTTCACTCTTTCGTCCGGCCCGACAACTGCCGTCTTTTCATTGGAGTGTTTATTTTATATGTGGTTATCAATATGGTTGGGTGAGAGCCTCCATTTTCTACTTGTTTTCTTTTCTTTCTTTTTTTAACAATATATTTTATTGATTTTTTACAGAGAGGAAGGGAGAGGGATAGAGAGTTAGAAACATCAATGAGAGAGAAACATCGATCAGCTGCCTCCTGCACACTCCCCACTGGGGATGTGCCTGCAACCAAGGTACATGCCCTTGACCGGACTTGAACCTGGGACCCTTGAGTCCGCAAGCTGACTCTCTATCCACTGAGCCAAACTGGTTAGGGCTCTACTTGTTTTCTTTTCCTCGCTTTTTCTCTTTGCTTCTTTATTTCTTCCTGGCTTTCTTTTGGGATAACAGGGTAATTTCAGTGTTCCATTTTCTCCTTTCTACTGACATTTTAGCATTTGTATTACTTTTAGGGGTTACTTTAGGTATTATAATATGCACTCTAAATTTATCACAGTTTACATTGAATTAATATTTTACAAGTTTGTGTAAAATGCAAGAGCAACCATGCCATAAATTCCATTTATTCTTCTCTGGTCCTTTGTGCTCTTCTTGTCATATATTTTACCTCTACATAAATTATAAACCCTACATACATGTACTTTTGTACCTTAAATGTTTTTACTCATATTTTAAAGAAATTAAGAAACAATAGTCATTCATATTGAGTATTCACAGTACTCTTCTTTCCTTCCTTTGATCTGTATGTCTATGTATCATTCTCTTTAGCTGGAAGGATCTATAATAATAAAAGCGTAATATGCTAATTAGACCGGACGACCTTCTGGACGAAGCCAGGGCTGCGAGGGAAGCCGGGGTCCCGGGTGCCAGAGGAAGCCAGTGCCAGCAGCTGGGGGAAGGAAGGCCTACTCTTGCACAAATTTTGTGCATAGGGCCTCTGGTTTCTTATCATACCATATTTTCAATGTATAAGATGCCCCCATGTATAAGACACCCCCCACTTTTCCAACCCAAAATTAATAAATCAATATTTTAAACATTTTGCTGGTTTTCCTCTTAAGGCCTTCTTCTTTTTTGGCATCTTGAGGAGTTGTTCTTCCTGTTTTCTCCACTGTCTGCTCATACACTCAGTGGGAGGAGGTCCACATGGTCTCTCTGCAGCTCTATTCCCATGCTCTTTTGCAGAGCTGATTACATTCAGTTTGAATTTTGCAGACTAAGACAGTCGCTTACCGGTATTTATCTTTTTCTTTTTTGACATCTTTATGGGCTCAGATGACAAGGTATGGGCAGTGAGGCACCCTCTTGGCTCCCTCCTCGGCTGACTTCCATGTATAAGACACTCCTCGATTTTCAGTCTAACAATTTTAGAAAAAAAATACCATTTTTTCTTAAGGAAAAACACAGTATTGTAGTGCGGATCTGCCGGCAACAAATTCTCTCAGTGGTTTGTTTATCTGAAAATGTCTTTATTCCCCTATACTTTTATAGAAAACCTTTACTGGGTATAGAATTCTAGGTTGGCAGTTATTTTCTGTCAGCAGTTTTTTTGTGTTTGTTAATCCGCACCCGAGGATATTTTTCCCCATTGATTTTTAGAGAGAGTGGAAGGTAGGGAGGGCAAGGGAAGGAGAGAGAGAGAAACATGGATGGGAGAGAGACACATTGATTTGTTATCTCCTTAATGTGACCTGACCGGTGCCAGGGATCAAACCTGCAACTCAGGTACGTGCCCTTGACCGGGAACTAAACCCAGGACCGTTTGGTGAGTGAGGCCATGCCCTAACCACTGAGACACACTGTCCAGGGCATCTTTCAGCCGTTTTAAAGATATGCTTCCATGGTCTTCTGTCCTCTGCTCCCATTGAGAAGGCGGCTGTTTATTCTATTATTAATTCCCTATAATTAATGAATTTTTTAAAAATTTCTGGGTGCTTTTAAGATTTTCTCTTTATTTTTGGTTGTCAGACATTTGATGATGATGTGAATTTTTTCATAGTTTTCCTGCTTGGGGCTTGTTGACCTTTTTTTTGGATCAATAGTTTGTTGGAAATTTGAAAAGAAAAAATGTGGACATGATCTCTTTCTGTATTTTTTGTTTTGTTTTGTTCCCTTCTCTCTCGTCTTCTTCTGAGACTCTGATTGAATACACGTTAACCTGCTGGATATGTCCTCTGATCCTTTAGTCTCTCTTCATTGTTTTCTTTTAAATAATTATTTTCTCAGTTTGGATATCTATTGTGTTTTATTCCAGTCCACTGTCATTTCTTCTGCCATGTCCAATCTGATTTAGGCCCACCCAATACATTTTTACAATTTGTTGATGTATAAATTACATATTTAAAGTGTAAACTTGGAAGAATTTTGACATATGTATGTAACCATAAAAAAATCACAATTAACATAATGAGTTTACTCATTATTCTTGAAAATTTCTTTGTGCTTTGAAATCCATTCTCCACTCTCACCCTCCATTCCCACCTGCTTTCTGTCACTATAGATTAATCTATAATTTCTTTTTAAAAGATATTGTTATTGATTTCAGAGAGAGGAAGGAAGAGGGGAAAGAGAGACAGAAACATCAACGATGAGAGAGAATTTGATATAATTTGAATTGTACAGTATGTGTTTTTTTTTTTAATTTTCTGTTTTCTTCCAGCATAACTATTTCATACTTTATCTGTGTTGCCTCATGTGTCCATGATGCATCCCTCTGTATTGTCCGGTACTATTCTGTTATATAGATGCACCACAGTTTGCTTATCTATCACCTGCTGATGGACATCTGGGCTGTTTCCAGATTTGGCTATTAGAAACACAACTGTCCTGCGCATTCCAGTATTGGTCTTTGTGTGGAAAATATGCTGGCCTCTGTTCTGCATTATTCCCAGGAGTAAAATGGTTGGATCATGTAGATGTAATTTTAGCTTGAAACCGCCAAACTGTGTTCTAGAACGGGTATGCCATTTTATATCCCACCAACAAGGCATGATCATTCTAATTGCTCCACATCCTTGACAAGACTTGCCATCGTCTTTTTATTTTATTTTTTATTTTTTAAAGGATTGGAGGAGGCCCACGGGTCTTCAACCACCCTCACCGGCAAGAGTGGTTGGCAAGTGAAGGCTTGACTCAAAGGAACCCCTGAGCTAAAGCCAGCCAGACAGAGCCTTTTTAAAGGAATGGGGAGCCCTGGAAATGATAGGTACGAAGGTAAATATAAACTATATGTTTTCTTTTTAAAAATCCCTTTAAAAGATAATTAAACATCTAAAGTAAAAATACTAACACTGTGTTGTGGGATTTATAACATACAGAGAAGTAAACATCTATGACAATTTAGCAAACAGGCCAGGAGGGAAGAAATGGAAGTTGACGGCTGTGAGCTTCTCAGACAGTGTGTGAAGTGTGTGAATCTCCAGATTGCTGTAGGGATGAGCGGGCATAATGTAGCGACGGTGCCTCTTGCAGCCTTGGCGCATAGTAGGTGCCCAGCACAAATGCCCTTCCCTCCCCTAGGCACACTTTCCTTCTGTCTGGGGAGCAGTGGGTGACTTTATGTTCTTCTGGATAATTCAGTTCGGATGTCTCTAGCTAGTAATACACACAGACACAATTTGCTCCTAATTTTTCTTC
Organism: Myotis lucifugus; assembly: GCF_000147115.1. Taxonomy (NCBI): domain Eukaryota; kingdom Metazoa; phylum Chordata; class Mammalia; order Chiroptera; family Vespertilionidae; genus Myotis; species Myotis lucifugus. The sequence continues at coordinate 22,297 of NW_005871824.1, read as the reverse complement.
CATTGTGCATGTTCTAACAATTGTAAAGGCATCAAAGGTTCTTTTGAATATTGCAAACACTTACCCTGGGCATCATTTTGGGTTTTTTGTTTGCTTGTTTTTTAAATATATTTTTATTGATTTCAGAGAAAAGGAGAGGGGGAGAGAGAAACATCAATGATGAGAGAGAATCATGGATTGGCTGCCTCCTGCACACCCCACACTGGGGATCGAGCCCACATTGGACATGTGCCCCGACTGGGATTCGAACCGTGACCTCCTGGTTCATGGGTCGACTTTGACCGCTGAGCCACACCGGCCGGGCTGGGCATCTTTGTGTTGGACAGCGAGGAGGAGGCCTGAAAGCGCACCACACAGTAGGACTGGGGGATCTCGCTGAGGGTTGGCAAAGTCCGTCTGTTTACTTCCAGGCGGCCACGTGGAGCCCCACGGTCTGACATCCTTGATGGGCAGCTTCCAGACTCGCCCGCCTTAGGTGAAGGCTGGCCTCCTGCCGACCAAGCAGCCTCAAGCTGCCTCCCCTAAACAGCTGGCTGACTCAGCAAGCACCAGGCGCCGCCTCCGAGGGACGCTCCCTGCTGTCTCCCTCCCCACCCGCCCCTGCAGGCAAGGGCTGGCGCTCCTGGGTGTTTCCAGGAATTATCATGGATTCTGTTCAAAGTGCATGGTGTTCTCCAACTGACAGGATCAGGAGGTTACAATTCTACATGTTCTAGAATCCATGAGACGCTAGAATCCATGAAACGCTCCTGAGGAGAGAGAAGCCTGGCTGGGTGGAGGAGAGTCCGAGCGCTGCCACGCCTGGCAGGTGCCGTCGAAGGCCAGCACACTGCCCGCTCTTGTCCGGTCACCACTCACTTGTGCGCTCATTCATGCATCCGTGCACGTTTTCTCCTGTGAGGGCATGTGCACTTGGTAAGCACATGTGTGTTGAGCACCTATGATGTGCCAGCTATGGCGCCAGCACTGGGCTTGCTCAGGTGAGCGTGGGGCTTGGCGTGCTCCGTGCCCGCTCCCCATTCTTCAGGCAGCACCGCTCTGGCCTTGGCGGAGCTGCCATCCGATGGGCCCATCTGTCCGTGGCCCAAGCCCCCCTCACGGCTTACTACCTGCGGTCCCCTCGCCTTGAGCTGTGTCTGACCCTCAGGACAGTGGCCAGCATGTGTCTATTAGGTGGATGAACAAATGCACGATGTTCCAGGGAACAGTCTGGAAAGCACAGTGCCAACAGGTCAGTGGAACATGAACCCTGGGCTCCAGCGTAGAGTCCATTCGCCCTGGCTTCCTGGTCATTGCGGTTCG
>NW_005871824.1:17851-19910 GCF_000147115.1 Myotis lucifugus | reverse complement strand
CCACACACAGGGCTAGCCACACACAGGGCCCGGCCACCACACAGAGCCAGCCACACACAGGACCGGCCACACACAGAAGCCGGCCACACACAGGGCCAGCCACACACAGAGCCAGCCACACACAGGGCTAGCCACACACAGGGCCGGCCCACACACAGGGCCAGCCCACACACGGAGCCAGCCACACACAGGGCCGGCCCACACACAGGGCCAGCCACACACAGGGCCAGCCACACACAGAGCCGCCCAAACACGGAGCCGGCCACACACAGAGCCGGCCACACACAGGGCCAGCCCACACACGGAGCCGCCCACACACGGAGCCGGCCACACACAGAGGTGGCCACGCAAGGAGCTGCCCACGCACAGAGCCGCCCACACATGGAGCCGGCCACACACAGGGCCGGCCACACAAGGAGTCAGCCCTCCTTTATCACTGCTGCTGCCCGGTCGCATGGAACTCACTTAGAACGTGGCGAACGTGGGTCTGGGCACCTCCGGTCGGCGTCTCCCCTCTGGCTCCAGCTTCCTCATCTGTGAAACGACAGGGGACGGAAGAGCAGCCTCCAACAGGCTTCTCGCTCTCAGCACGGCTGACATTCGGGTCACGGTTCCGTGCCTTGGAGACTGCTCAGTGCGTCCCCGGCCCGGACTCCCTAGGTGCCGGGAGCAGCCCTGCCGGCTGTGACCACCAAACTGTGCCCAGACATGGTCACGTGTTCCCTGGGGCAGGGGATGCGCCAGCCCTTGCCGGCCCGAGCCGGTGAGCACTCTGTAGGCAGGGCCTGCAGGTGGGAAACATTCCAGAAGTGTTCACACAAGAAACACACCCTGCCAGCACCCACGACTGCTTTCCGCATGCAGGACCCTGCGGGACCTGAGGTCCAAGTTGAGGCGTCACCCCCTCCGGGAAGCCCTCCGGATTCTCCCGGGCTAGGTTAAAGGAATGACTTGCCCAAGGTCGTGCTGCGACTTAGAACCAGGTCTCTCCCCACTGGGGCCCAGGGCCTGGACGACTCCATTTGGGGGTGCTGTTGCTGCATGTTAGCTGGAAAGAGACCCTGAATCCCAGGAGAGAGGCTGCCCGCCAGAAGGGCAGCACCCGGGCCGTGTGGTGCAGCGGAAGGAGCCGGGACCCAGCTCTGATGCTCATTGACTCCGTGACCTCTGAGCCTTGACTTTCATGTCTGCAAAATGGGGGTAATTACAGAAAACACCGAGGGCTCCTATGAATTTAAAGCACCCAGCACATCGTAGGTGCTCAGTGAAAGCAGCGATGATGATGATTGCTGCTGCCGTCCCTGCCTGACGATGCAGGAAGGTGTCACCCAGGGCCACAGGCAGTCTGGCCCGGGCGGCCTGCCAACACCAGCCCCTGAGCCTGCCGCGGGCTAGGAACTGGCCCCAGCCCTGGGGAGTGGCGGGGCTGGGCCACTGAGCGGCAGGTGATCCTGCCCCTCCCTGGACAGTCTGAAGAGGCGGGTGGAGGCAGCCACCTTGGTACCCCGATGCCCCTGCAGGAGCGCCCACGTTTGGTGGCACCTCCATGGGTATGACAGACCCTCCAGCGAAGGGGCTGCTCACAGGTCGTCTGGGCTGCCCCCTCCCAGGCGGATCCTTTGTGTCGGGGGAGCCATTCTTCGTTTCTCCAACTTCACTCCCGTCTCTCCTCTCAGGAATGGAAGCAGAGAGCACTTGGCACGAAGGAGCTGTCACTGTGGGAAACATGCCCCACTGCCTGTGTGGCTCCGGGAGTAAAGGGACCCCCATCAGCCTCAGAGCGACGGCCCCCACAGTGGCCGCCCCGCGTGGCAGAACGGGGGCTTGGGGGGGGGCAGCTGTGCTGGGCAGGGTTTTCTCCTCGGGACGCTCTCCCACACCAGAGAAGCTTCGGGGAAGGGGCCGACCTTCCAACCGGGTGGGAATGCCCCAACTAGAAACCAGGGGACCCTCTCTGGGTGGCCCTGGGAGATTTCCTGGCCAGAACCCGCCAGGCCAGGTACTCGGGGCGCCTCTGGTGCGCCTCCCCTTAAGGCTAGGGATGGGCCCCCTTGGGAAA
>NW_005871824.1:15658-17192 GCF_000147115.1 Myotis lucifugus | reverse complement strand
ATAATAAATGTTACTTGCAAATTTGTCATCCTTTCTCTGGAGGGGTTTTTTTTAAAAAACCACTAAAATTAGTATCTTCCTCAGGGACTAAACACCACATTCATTCAATCAAAGACAATGTCCTCAAATCGAAGGGGGTGTTTGCCCCCCAGGAGACAGTTATTGTCGTCACAGCTGGAGGGGAGCTGCCGCGTCTGGTGGACAGAGGCTGGGGGGCTGCTAAGCGTCCTGCGAGGGACCGGCCGGCCTTCCCACAGGGACGAGCGGCCCCAGGTGTCCACAGCGCCGGCGGAAACCCTGGTCGAACACCGAAGCCTCGCGTGCTCTGCAGCGCCCCCCTTCGGGGACCATCTGGGGGGAAGGTTTGCCTCTGCTGAGTCTGGAAACACGTGCCGGGCAAGAGAAGCCTCCGCACGCACGGCCGTTCTCCCAGGAAACACGTCTGTCTCCACGTCGGAGGCTCAGTCCTCGGGGCCCAGAGGTGCAGATAGGGCTCCCACCCGCTCCAGCAGCTGTCTGCATGGCGTGAGCCCCGGACGAGGGAGCTGCTCACGGTTCCAGGTCCCAGGCAGAATGGATGGCGTGAAGCCTGGAGAACCCGACGGCTGGTGCCGCCACCAGGAGGGGTCTGGGCTCTGGTGGAGGAGACAGAGTCCGCCTCCCACCTGCACGTACTTCACTCACCAGGGGAGACAGCGGAAACGCCAACGCACCATTTGCATGTGTTGCTTCTCTCTCGGAGGCCTCGGGCAGATTTGCAAGTTAAATGCACCTGTTCCTGTTACAGCTGCACCAGGTAGGCAACCACCTTCCTTACTGAGTGGCCAGCTGCCGGCTAGCAGAACTCCTGAGGACTATCCCACTGACTTACAATATGGTGGAATGTACTAGAACTAGAGGCCCGATGCACAAAATTCGTGCAAGAGTAGGCCTTCTTTCCCCCGCTGCCAGCACTGGCTTCCCTCTGGCACCCGGGACCTGGGCTCCCCTCGCAGCCCTGGCTTCATCCGCTAGGATGTCTGGTCTAATTAGCATATTACACTTTTATTATTATAGATATGATATAATAGTGATGAACAATGTAATTAATATAAGTATTTTTTATCTCCTTCTATAGTCTGATAGCTTGTTCCACTCTAAATGTGTACGCTCATGCACACGCAGGGTGACCAGATAAGATACAGGACACACGACAGTTGAATTTCAGATCAACAATGAATCATTTTTCTGTCGATGTCCCATGCAATATTTGGGAATGTTTAGGCCAAAAAAGTATTGTTTGGGTCTAAACTTCAAATGCAACCGGGCACACTCTATGTGTATTTGTCACATCTGGCGGCCCTGTGCACACACCTCGCGCACAGTCCTGCAGGTGGACACGCTCAGCACAGGAAGAGCTGCGTGTCCAGCCGTGGAGCCAGCACCCGCCTGTGCAAGAGACATCTCATCCCCCGCTGTCGCCAAGCACATTGAGTCCCAAGTGGCTCAGGTTCCGTCTACACCCCAAGGACTGGGTGCTTCCTGGGGCCCGTTC
>NW_005871824.1:11652-14148 GCF_000147115.1 Myotis lucifugus | reverse complement strand
GAGGTTCGATTCCCGTTCAGGGCACATGCCTGGGTTTGGGCTCGATTCCCAGTAGGGGGCATGCAGGAGGCAGCCGATCCATGATTCTCATCACTGATGTTTCTATCTCTCTCTCCCTCTCCCTTCCTCTCTCTGAAATCAATAAAAATATGTTTTTTAATAATAATAATAATTTTTTTAAAAAGCAGCTCCCAGAGGGAACCCTACTTTTATTTGTTATGCGTGACAGAGTTGAGGGGGCCTCGGGCTAGAGCGTGAGAGGGGACTCCGGTCCCTGCGGCGCTGGTGGTGCCTCCCCCACAGTCCCGCAGGTCATCTGAGCTGTCCTTGCTTTCGTCCTTCATTCACTCGTGGTTTGGGTGCCCCGAGAAGTGGACCCCGAGACTCGGGTGTAACTGGCTTGTTGGGAGGCGGCTGGTGAAGCAGGAGAGGGAGCGGGGAAGGAGTCATGCCCGAGGGTGAGTGACCGTTGTGGGTGTGGAAGCTCAGTCCTGCTGGGGACCCTCGGGGACACGCTTAGGAGCAGCCCTCAGAACTGCCCACCAAGGGGCTGGAGGCGGGGCTGTCCTTCCAGCCGCCCCACCCTCACTATTGAGGGCTGCCCGGTGTGTTTGCCCCGGGTGACCCGGTGCTGAGAGGTGGCCAGCCCAGAGACAGGGGAGGTGGCCTCCGGGGGCAGCCCAGGTCCTCCTGGGGTGGCCGAGGGCCGGGGTGGGGCACCGGGCACCCAGGCCTCCGCTCACCTACTGACTCGCTCGGGCTCCCCCGTCTCCCGAACTCCCGGGCCTCTGTGCTGGTCGGATCCGAGGCCACGCCCCTCTCGCCTCCTGGCTCCTCCCGATGGACCTGCTGCGGCTCCTTCTCATGCTGACCTTCCCCTCCGACCTTGTTCCCACACCAACGCCTGGGCCTGGGCCAGATTGATTCCCAGCTGCCCGAGCTGCTCCTCGGACGGACCCCCTCTCCTGTGGGAACGTCCCACTCCCCGATGCCCTGGATGCCGGGTGTCCCCGTGAGGCTGTGAGGCTGTCCCGGACCTGCCCTCAGAGAGGTAACCTGTTCCCTCTGCATTTGGGGAGCACCCACCCGGCAGCAGACACTAGTGCCTGCTTGGTGCCCAGCGACGTGCCAGGTGGTTACGTTAAAATGCCTCTGCCCTCGCGGGTCCCAGTCCGGTGGCGAGGGCCAGCTCTGCCCCAGTCCCTCTGCAAACGCGGGCCCGCCCAGCCCAGACCACGCCGCCTTCAGAAAGTCTAGAGCTGCGCCGGCCCCCGTCGGGCAGGCTCCCGTGGGGTGTTATGTCCTTGCAGAAGGTGCCATGGACTGGATCCCAACCTGTGGCAGCCACCTCCACGGGCCCCCTTGAATGGTCTCTCCCACCCCTCACCCCTGCATCCGGACTCACCGCCGGGTAAACCGCCCTCACTCCTGCTTCCAGGCTCACCTCCGGGTAAACCGCCCTCACTCCAGCCTGTGTCATCGGCTCTGCTTTCAGGGAATCCAGTTAAACCCCTTCTCCGTGCCCCGTGCTGGGCGTGGCGGGGTGTGGCCGGCTGATGCCCCTGCTGTGCCCGCTTCGTGGGGGAGGGGAAGTACCAGGGACCCGGCTGCGGGCGCCTGGCTCAGCTGTGCTCTTCGATCTGCCTATTTCAGTAATAAACTGATTCTTAAAAATATGTTTTTATTGGTTTCAGAGAGGAAGGGAGAGGGAGAGAGAGAAACATCAATGATGAAAGAGAACCATTGATTGGCTGCCTCCTGCACGCCCCCCACTGGGGATTGAGCCCAAAACCCAGGCCTGTGCCCTGACCGGGAATCGAACGGGGACCTCCTGGTTCATTGGTCGATGCTCAACCCCTGAGCCACGCCGGCCGGGCTTCATGTAATGTTTTAATTTTCTGACTCTACTCCTCCCTCCTGTCTGCCTTTCTCTTTCCGTCACGTGGTTCCAACATCACTCCATTCTGACTCCCGCTCTGGCAGTTTCTTCTCAGCCTGGGCGCAGCCTGTGCTCCTGCTGATATGCAGCTGGACACGTGGAGGCCCCTGACGCTGAACTCTGCCGGGAAATCTCAGAGCGTTTGTGCAGGCGAGGGGCCTGCCTGTAACTGACAAACAGCACAGGGGCGGCAGCGGCTCTGCGTGTGTGATGAACGTCCCTCCACGAGAAATGAGAAGACCCTGACCCAGAAGAGGCAGGCAGGTCGGCCCAACGGGGCCAGCCAGCGGGGCCAGGATTGAGGTGGCTGAGATCAGGCCCGTGGTGGCCGTCTCTTTTGGGCCGGCCAGCGGGGCCGGGATTGAGGTGGTTGCGCGCAGGCCCGTGGTGGCCGTCTCTTTTGGGCCAGCCAGCGGGCCGGGATTGAGGTGGCTGCGCACAGGCCCGTGCTGGCTGTATGTTCTGGGCCAGCCAGCGGGCCGGAGTTGAAGGTGGCCGAGAGCAGGCCTTGTGTTGGCTGTATGTTCTGGGCCAGCCAGTGAGCCAGGATTGAGGTG
>NW_005871824.1:6979-10636 GCF_000147115.1 Myotis lucifugus | reverse complement strand
AAAAAAGATTTGGCCAATTTTCCCGGGGCACGAGGTTTCCCCCCCAAAAAAGCCCTGGGCCAGGGGGACCGGTCCCCCAATTTTCCTTTTTCCCCCAAAAAATCCGGGGGGCAAAGAATCCCCCCCCCCCACAAAACCAATTTTTTTTTTTAAAAAAAAACCCTGACCCCCAAATTTTTTTCCCCCGGAACAATATAAAACAAAAGCCCACCCCCCCCCGGGGGGAGGGGGGGGGGGGGCGGTTGGAGGCGTGGAGCGTGGATTTGCTCTGCAGCAAAGGGCCAGAGAGGGACCCGCTGCTTTTAAAGGGCCCAGCGGTGGGGCCCAGGGTCCCTCTGAAAACCCGCTTCTCCCTTCGCTGCCTCGGTCCCCAGATCCGGCTTTTCGGGGCGGGGCTCTGTGCCCCGCCTGCCTCTCACAGCTGCCCTGGCCTGTCTCAGACCCCGTCTCCCCTCCACCCAGACTGTGGGTCCCTGGAGCTTTCAGAGTCGGGGCTCACCCGTTCCTGTCTCACCTGGGCTGCAGGCTGACCCCCTCACAGGCCCCGTTTCTCCTCCGGCCCCTGCAGACCGCACCCCGCCCCAGCCTCCGGGGGAGGGGGGACTTGTGCAAGCGGAAGCTGATCACGCAGGCCCTGCTCAGATGCCTCCGGGGCTCAGGCCTAGAGTGTGGGATACCCGCCCCCCCCACACACGTTCTCGTGGGGACAGTTTAGCCCTAACACCTCTCACACCCACACCCTCCCCCACACTCGCCCAGGCCCAGAACCCAGCGCTGCAGGCCGTGCGCAGTCTCCGGAGGCCCAGCTGAGAGCTGTCCTAATCCACCGAGGAGAAAGGCTCCCCGCGTTTGCTCGGTTGCCATGGCTTTGCGGTTTGCGTCAGGCGCTGTCGGACTTGACAATGGGCTAGCGTGTTTATTTTTAGGCCTGGGTCACCGGCTCTTTTCATTCTGCCGCTGGGCTCGCCCCCGCTCCGGACTCCGGGGAGCTGGGCTCTGGGTGCCGGGGAAATGAATGGCTTGGGCAGGAAGCGGGGTCGGGGTGCTCGGAGCGGGACACTGTGTCCCCGAGCGAGAAGCCTCGTGCCCGTGGGGCTCCGTCCATGTCTTGGCAGAGCACGGGGATGGCAGCCGGGCTTGGCCCAGACCTGGGCGCAGCCATGCCCACGTGGCAAGGCTGGCATCACGGGAGGGCAGGTGGGCGGGGTGGACCCGCTGCGGGTGGTGGGAGGATGTCCACGTGGTCAGTGGCATGTGGCGAGGGGGACAGGGAGCAGGTGGTCACTGGGGCAGAGAACATGGGAGGCCCAAGGTGGGCAGCGAGGGTGGGTGGGAAGAGACCATCAATGAATTTGAATGCGTTCAATGGGGTGGTGAGGGCCTGGGGGGCGTGCGGGAGCAGCTGGAAGAGGTTGATGGGGGAAAGGAGGACCTATTGATACTTGCAATGACAAAGATAGTTTCAAGGTGGGCAGCAGGCACTGAGTGGAGGCAGCAAGGCGCTCTCAGAGGCGAACCAGAGGGGGATTCAGACACGAGGCCCTCATACTCGGGACGAGGTACAAGTCAGGCAGGAGCGCACCTGCACCCCAGGCTCGGAGCTGAGCCCCGCCTCCTGGCGCTGTTTGCATTAGGAGCCGGATGGTACTTGTCATGGGGGCTGCTGTGTGCTGCTGGGTGCCAACCTCCCACCTCTGCCCATGAGGTGCCCACGATGCTCCCTCTGCAGGTGCAACAACTGAAAATATCCCCAGACGTTGCCAAAGGTCCCGGGCAAAAGGGCAGCGTGTCCCTGGTGGAGGCTTAGAGGGACCGGAGGCTGAGTAGGCGAGGGGTGTGGGGGGCAGACTCAGGTGCTGCAGATAAACAAAGACCAGTCATGGGACAGACGGCAGCTCCTCGGCTTGCCGCACGCGGGGCGGGGCCTGTGGTGGCCGGCAACAGACGCCCGTTCTGGCTAACGTGCCCCAAGGGAGGGGAGGAAGGGGACAGTCCTCAAAACCAGCAAGAGGCTGGGCGATGTGGCTTGGGAGTGGGCAGGGCCGCGGCAGCCTCAGTTTCCCGGCCTGTACAATGGGACGGTTCCTAGAGGGGCTGCAGGGATTCGGGGAGTTGGGACCCATGCCTGCCACCTGGCATTCGTAGGGCGAGACCAGGCACTACAGCTACGTCTGGTGTTTGATCTTCATGACGTCCCTGTCCCTGACCTCCACGTCTGCCACCCCCCCCACCCCCCCGGCCCCGCACGCCAGCCATCCCGGGCAACGCCGGGCCTCTCTGACGCCGAGCCGGGTCACAGCCGTGCCAGCTGAAGAAACTGCCACGGAACTTGTTTCAAGTTCTGATGATGTTTCTTTCCTGTTCAGATGCCGAGGGAGCCCCACACGGAAGTCGCGGTCCCGGGAATCCTTCTCGAAGGAGCTGATGAAGGGTTAAAAGTCAGCTTTCCGGAGAGGGGGCCGCTGCCACGGGATGTGATGGGCAAGGGACAGCCTTGGAGAGGGGGCCAGGCCGGGGTCGGGCAGAGAAAGCAGCCCTCACCCGCCACTCGCCCCTCGGAGACGGTGACATGCAAGACGGCTGCCTCTCGGCTGCTTTGAAATTGGAAGAGAGGAAAATCCAGGCCAAGGGGTAAGTCATGGAGAGAGCAGCTCAGAGCGCTCCCAGGAGCTTGCTGTGTGGGAGCGATGGGAGCCCCCCACCCCCACCCCAGTGTGAGGAAACCAAGCCCTGGCGTGCGCCTCCGTACCTCTGCACTTTACTTCCGCACCTCCTCTGAGTCTCAGTGTGCTTTTCTCTTTCCTTCTAGTTGTAGAATTTCCACTCGGCCAGCCTTCCTGTGGTTCTGGATGATGTCCGTTTTGTCTTTTAGTTGTATTTTTGAAGTGGTTATGCGAGGCAGCAATTTCCGGTGTTTACCTATGCCGCCATCTTGGTTTTTTCCTATTCTCTCTTTTTATAAAAATACTAGAGGCCCAATGCACGAAATTTGTGCAGGAGTATGCCCTCACAGCCCCGGCTTTGTCCAGAAGGTCGTCCAGACGGTTGTTCCGCTGTTCGGCTGTTTGGTCTATTTCAGCGGTTGTCAACCTGTGGGTCATGACCCCTTTGGGGGTCAAACGACCCTTTCACAGGGGTTGCCTAAGACCATCAGAAAACACACATATAATTACATATTGTTTTTGTGATTAATCACTATGCTTTAATTATGTTCAATTTGTAACAATGAAATTGGGGGTCACCACAACATGAGGAACTGTATTAAAGGGTCGCGGCATTAGGAAGGTTGAGAACCACTGGTCTATTTGCATATTACGCTTTTTATATTATACACTAGAGGCCCGGTGCATGAAAATTCATGCACTGGAGGGGGGTGGTCCCTCAGCCTGGCCTGCGCCCTCTCACAGTCCGGGAGCCCTCAGGGGCGGGAGGCGACCTGGTGATCAGGGGAAGGCAACGCCCTATCATACCTCTGCTGCTGCCACTGCCGGCAGCGCAAGCCTCAGCCGGCCCTGGTTACCTGAGCCTCGGGCGGCCCTGGGCAGTTGGGGGGCTGAGGGACTGGGGGACTCCTGAGGCAGGCACGTGTGGGGCTGAGGGATTGGGCACCCACAATCTGTGTCTGTGGTACCGCCATCTTTGAAAGCCAGGCAGTCA
>NW_005871824.1:5471-6879 GCF_000147115.1 Myotis lucifugus | reverse complement strand
CCTTATTGGCTGTGGGCGCTGCCATCTTTGCAATGGCATGAGGGTCAATTACCATATTCCCTCTTTATTAGATAGGATATTTGTATTGATTTCAGAGAGGCAGGGAGAGGTAAAGAGAGATAGAAACATCAATGATGAGAGAGAATCATTGATGGCTGCCTCCTGCACGCCCCCTACTGGGGATCGAGCCCACAACCCGGGCATGTGCCCTGACTGGGAATTGAACCCTGACCTCCTGGCCCACAGGTTGATGCTCCACCACTGAGCCACACCGGCCGGGCGAGAGCCTATTCTCTTTACAAACCTCCTGCAGAAACAGCCTCCTCCAGTTATGAGAAAAGTGTGTTGTTTAATCACCAGTGATGCCGGTTACTAACCTGTAACAAAGAGGTTAGTTCTGCTTTTCTTTGTTGGTACAATGGAGAGCATGAAATATTTAGCAGCCCTGAAATGCGGAACAGATGGGGAAGACACCACCGTTCAGGGCCTGTCCCTCTCTCCCACCCTCCACCGGCAGCCAAAACCAGGTGGCCCTTTAGGACAATTTACGGGCTGGAAGGCAGCCAAGGGCTGCTTGCCCAGAGGCCTGGGGTCCCCGCCCAGCCCTGCTAACCCTGCTGGGCTATTCATTGAAGAGGATGACGTTACAGTCCGCCTGCACACTGGACAGGCCACCGTAGGGCCAGATGCGACATTGGGTGGGTTCAAGCCCTGGCCAGCTTTGCGTAGTTACCTGTGTTTGGGGAGTGTTTTTCCACCAGCGCTGAGCGTGTCATGGAATTCCCACCTACGAAGCCCAGAAGCTGGGAAAATCAGCAGGGAGTGCATTTTGGTTTGGTTCTGTGCTGTGCAACCTTGGGCAAGTCTGCAACCTCTCTGAGCGCGCTGGAAGAGTCATTGTGAAGCCTGAGGGGATCATGGCTGACAGGCACACAGCAGGGGCTCACACTGATCTCAGACCAAGTGGGTAAGTGACCAGGCGTTGAATGACAGGCCCACTGAGAAGGAATGGCATGCCTCCCCACAGGATTTTAGACATTTTGAACTGAAAGGCATCCTGGGGTTTTTTAGACCAGGGGTGGGGAACCTTTTTTCTGCCCAGGGCCATTTGGATATTATAACGTCATTTGTGGGCCATACATAACTATCAACTTAAAAATCAGCCTGCTGTGTTGGCCAAACATTTCATTAACTCACTCCTAGTGCCTTGGCAGGGCCAGACCAAAGGATTTCTCGGGCCTTGTATGGCCCATGGGCGGGACACTCTCCACCCCTGATTTCGACCAAAGGGGGCAAAGTGAGGGCCTGTGGGCCACATCCAGCCTGCGCGCGCGCGCGCACACACACACACACACACACACACACACACACACACGGGTTCACACACACATACACGGTTCACGGTTCA
>NW_005871824.1:0-5371 GCF_000147115.1 Myotis lucifugus | reverse complement strand
ACACACACGGTTCACACGGGTATTCCTTAAGTATTCAAAGTAGTTGCCAATTGAAAAAAATCTTTGACATTAACATGTAAACTCCTGCACCATCTCCAAACCATGAGACTCAGGAACGCTTGGGCGCACACCCGCATGGCAGCGACCGCAGCCTCCGTCACGGTATCTTCTGTGGTGGGGCCTCTCGGTGGGGACCTGACCCCACAGCAGTGTGCTTCCTGTCTGGGTTCTGGACGCATGTGGACTTCTGGGCCCACCAGGAGAGCAATCCCATCACCGTTATTGATAAAGGAACGAAAGCTAAGGACTCCCAATGCACCCTGCCCCCGCCACCGGGTAGACATCACCAAGGGACCGCGGAGCTCGGAGCTCGCCTGCAGCCTCAGAGTCCTTCTTAACACAGCGCTCAGGCAGCCCCTCGGGCAGCCCCACAGGCAGCCTCCTGGGGCCTTGGGCTTTTGTTCAAGGTCCCCCTACTCAGCCTGTTAACCCCAAGACCCTGTTCTCTCTTCTGCACCTAACAGTCTCGGGAATTAGGCGCAATAACACCTTTAATGTCTATTGTAAGAACCAAATGGAAGAGCAGGTGGGCGAGCCCAGCAAACTGTGACTGCTGCATTATTATATTAAGCCTGGGACGCACTACCCATCAGACACGGGGCTCCCTCCCCGCCTTCCCCTGTCCTGCATACGTGCGGTTGGATGCTCCGCGTAGCTTGTGGGAGGTGTTCTGGCAACCTTGACGGCGCATTTCGTGTTTGGGCCTGGGCGTCTGGTCAGGGACGGACATGCCTGTCTGCAACAACGTGATTGTAAGAAGATGTGTCTTTAATTAAATGCAATCTCTCTCTTCATAGCCCCTGCACACTGACCCCTCCCTGACCCCAAAGGCCAGGCTTGTGCGTCCTCAGATGCTGACTCTGATCCCTCCACCCCTGCCCCGAAGGGCCCGCCGAATGCGTGTTAATCCACGCGGCAGCTTTGAAAAGGAGACCGCAGTCCACTCTCCCTTCCTTGCCCAGAGTAATCCTCAAATTATGCCCAATATTCAGGGCAGAGAAAGGGCCTCAAATGGAATGTTCTGGTTTCTGAAGAGCTGACTCTCAGTCTGAGAGTCGCAGAGGGCTCCCCAGGGATGTGCCCCACAACTCTGAGGGGTCCCAGTCTAATGACCCCTGTAGTTCAGTCGCAAAGGCTGGCCAGAGAGCCACACGCGTGTGCCCATGGGGGTCTGTGCGTCTGTGTGTGGTTTGCATGTGTGGTAATTGTGTGTGGTGTGTGTCTGTAGCTGTATCACTGGTGTCTCTGTGTGGTGTGTGCCTGTATGTGTGCATCTATGTGTGTGTTTGCTGTGTGTATGGTATGTGCATGTGTGCATGCATGCATTCAGGAGCATACAGGGTACATGTGTGAGAGTGTGCATGTGTCTGTGTGCAGGGTGTGTGGTGAGTAGGTGTGGTGTATATATGCAAGCATGTGCATGTGTCTGTGGTGTGTAGCATGTGTCTATGCATGTGCGCCTCACCCATGGCCCGGCGTGAAGGGTTAAACACGGGCTGGGTCCTGAGGTCCCTGGGCGCTGCCCGCTGCACCGCTCTCTCCACGGGTTCCTCTGCTGTGGGGACGATGGCTGAGGAGGAGGGGCGCTGCCCGCTGCACTGCTCTCTCCATGGGTTCCTCTGCTTGTGGGGACGATGGCTGGAGAGGAGGGGCGCCGCTGGTGGAGATCTCCAAAGTGACTCCCATCCCAGCTCCCCACCTGACAGAGAGGGGATCTGGGTCAGAGAGGGGCTCGGGTTACCCCAAAGCTAGTGGGTGGCCATCCCTGGGGCCCACACCAATCCCTCCGATGCCTGGTCCGTTGTGCTTTCTCCCTGGTCCCCTTCAGGGTGGTCAGGGCCAGCCTGCCAGGGAGCTGGTCTTATAGAAGGACCTGCTGGGATCGGCACCTGCTGGGATCCTGGCTGGGGTTGGGGAGCTGCTGGGATCGGGCACCTGCTGGGGTTGGGGTCCTGGTGGGATCGGGGATCTGCTGAGATCAGGGACCTGCTGGGATTGGGGAGCTGCTGGGAGATCTGCTGGGATCAGGGACCTGCTGGGATCAGGCACCTGGCACGGGAGCTCCCAATAATTGGGCATTTACTGTGTGCCAAGTCCTGTGCCCGCCCCGTGCGCATGCTGTTCATCCGTCCTCACCACCACAGCCCTCCAAGGGAAGCATCGTTCAGGATTGGAGACCTTCCCAAGGTCAAGTACCTCGGAGATGCAAGGTGGCTGGGAGCCAACACAGAGGAGGCTGACCCCACACCTGCTCCGAGAACAGATTCATCCCAGTCTTACAGAAATCCTCACCCGAGAATATGTTTATTGATTCTAGAGAGAGAGGAAGGGACCGAGCGAGAGCAAGAGTGAGAGACAGAAAGAGAGCAACATCGTGCCCAGACCAGGGATTGAACCCGCAACCCAGGTATGTGCCCTGACCAGGAATCAAACCCGCAGCCTCTTGGTGCCCAGGACGACACTCCAACCAACAGAGCCACCCTCTAGGGCAAGGGGTCCTCAAACTACGGCCCATGGGCCACATGCAAATACAAATATTGTATTTGTTCCCGTTTTGTTTTTTTACTTCAAAATAAGATATGTGCAGTGTGCATAGGAATTTGTTCATAGATTTTTTAAAAATATAGTCCGGCCCTCCAGCGGTCTGAGGGACAGTGAACTGGCCCCCTGTTTAAAAACTTTGAGGACCCCTGCTCTAGGGCAAACTCCTCCCCACTTTTATTTTATTTTTTAAAATATATTTTATTGATTTTTCACAGAGAGGAAGGGAGAGGGATAGAGAGTTAGAAACATCGATGAGAGAGAAACATCGATCAGCTGCCTCCTGCACACCTCCTACTGGAGATGTGCCCACAACCAAGGTACATGCCCTTGACTGGAATCGAACCTGGGACCCTTCAGTCCGCAGGCTGATGCTCTACCCACTGAGCCAAACCGGTTAGGGCTCCTCCCCACTTTTAAAGAAGCAAGTTAAGGACAAAGAGAACCCTTACATTTTTCCTAAGGCCACAAAACAATTTAAAAAATAAAATTTTTATTGGGAGCATGTTAGAAAAGTTCAAAAAGAGCACCACCTTTCCATAGACCCTTAACCTAGCCTCCTCCAGTGCTCACATCACATGACCATTGGACACTTGTCCAAACCACCAAGTGCTACGGGGACGATAAGGAAACTACAGACTCCGTTTACCTCTCATGGGGTTTTCCGCTAACCTCCTCTTACTGTTCCAGGGTGTGACCAGGGCACCACACTGCGCCCAGCTTTTCATTTTATTTTATAACTAGAGGCCCGGTGCCCGAAATTCGTGCATGGGGGAAGGGGGTCCCTTCATCCAAGCTTGTACCCTCTCTAATCTGGGACCCCTCAGGGGATGTCCAACTGCCAGCAGTCGGACATCCCTCTCACAATTCAGGACCGCTAGCTCCTAACCACTCACCTGCCTGCCTGATTGCCCCTAACTGGCTCCCCTGCCAGCCTGGTCACCCCCAAATGCTCCCCCCAGCCGGCCTGGTCACCCCACGCAGCCTGCTGCTCAGTCATTTGGTCGTCCCTCACTAACCCCCCTGCCAGCTTTGTGGCCCCACTCAGCCTGTTCGGTCGTCCATTCGGTAGTTTCGGATGTGACGGCCCCTGGCTCTTTATATAGAGAGATTTTACGTTTCTTCCTGTCATCCCATCACCTCCTTCCAAGGCCAAAGGGACCGCAATTATTCGCACATGCCCAGGGCGGGAAGCGCCTGCCACGTGAGCGAAGGCAATTTGGAGCAATTTCCCTAGATGCCCATTGGGAGGGGCGGCCTCCTGGTGGGACTGGCAGCTGAAGGCCACGCCAAGGGCCGGGTGCTGGGAGCAGGGCCTGGGGCGCTGGGAGCAGGTCTGGGGGGCACGCAGCGTGCGGTGCCGGGAGGACCCAGCACAGGAGCCCGCGGGGAAAGCAGGGGAGAAAGGTCACACAGGGCGGTGGGTGCCAGGCTGGCAGGCGTGACAGGAGGGGCCGCAGGGCCAAGGAGCTGAACCAGGCTCGCACCAAGGGGTTTCCGCGAGAAATGATGAATCTCTCCCATTAAGCACGTCACGGCCGGGCCTGAAGCCGCAGATGAAAACAGAGGTAAGATAATTACTTCCATAACCCGCCTGGCTGTGGAAAACCACATCAGCATAAAGTGGGTCAATCTCCCAGCCGGAGTGGGCAGGAGGGCTCCATGAAGGTGTGCAAACTGCGCCCGTGTGTGTGTGTGTGTGTGTGTGTGTGTGTGTGTGTAACGTCACAGTGGGTTGGGTTCCCAAAAAGGTGTGACATTAAAACAAGGGAGAGACTGAGTCTAGTTTTCCCCGAGACCAGGTTTTAACACCAAAGGTCCTGACCCCAGATTCGAGGCCTCTGCTGTGGAAGTAACACGGACACCACGTTTGGGTATTATACACGAGGGGCCCGTGCACTGGGGCGGGGGGAGGGTGTCCCTCAGCCCAGCCTGCCCCCTCTCACATACTGGGAGCCCTCAGGGGATGTCCTAGTGATGGCTTAGGCCCGCTCCCTGCTCCCCTTGGGGATAGGGCCTAAGCCGCAGGCTGGCCTCCCTTTGTGGGAGGTGACCGGGCTGATCAGGGGAAGGCACCATCCCCATCATCCCACTGCTGCAGCCACTGCCAGTCACTGCAGCCACCAAGGAGTTTTCATCAACACGGACTCCAGTCCCTTCACCATGAAAAAATGACAACTTTCTTTAGGCATTTTCAAGATGTGTATTTCATATAATAATAACTTCTTTATTATTTTTTTTTATCCTCACCTGAGGATATGTTTCCATTGATTTTCAGAGAATGTGGAAGAGAAAGGAAAGACAGAGAGAAACATCAAAGTGAGAGGAACACTTTGATTGGTTGCCTCCTGCATGAGCCCTGACCTGGGCCCCGGCCAGGGAGGAGCCTGCAACCTAGGTACATGCCCTTGGTCAGAATTGAACTCAGACCCTGCCATCGGCAGGCCAAGGCATTATCCACTGAGCCAAACTGGCTAGGGCAGGATATGGCATTTCTTAGCCCTCCAGCAGCGGACCTTCGTTTTGTTCACCAGGAGTGTGGTGAAAAACCCTAGATCACCTTTTTGGATTCTTATTACCCAAGTTACTAAGAATATTACTAGTGGCATACAGGGAGCTTAGCCAATGAGTGGTCAGAAAAGGTGTTTCCTCTGTAGTTCACACCAATCGCCGGCTTGCCCCCCCCCCCCGCCCCCTGGCCCAAGGCTGAAGCCTCTGGGCCAGGGTTTCAGGGCCTGGGCAGGGGACCCCCCATCTTCCCCCGAACACC
>NW_005871823.1:239871-241437 GCF_000147115.1 Myotis lucifugus | reverse complement strand
CGGCTCCCGGACCCCCGCCACGCGTCTCACACGGTTTCTGCTCGGCTTGTTCCTGGGGGTAAACGTGTAACCAGTGAAAAGGCCCCACAGCAGACAACAGGCCCCGGAAAGGCCTGAGCGAGGGCGCTTGCCTGCAGGACGGGACTCAGTCCCACCCACAGACGGGACGCCCAAACCGGCAGCGAGACAGCCGTGTTCTCGAGAAAAACAGAGTGACGTTGCTTTTGCCAATGTTGTCCGGCAACGTGGAGGCATCTAGACCAGCGGTTCTCAACCTGTGGGTCTCGGCCCCTTTGGGGGTCGAACGACCCTTTCACAGGGGTCGCCTAAGACCATCGGAAAACACATCTATAATTACATGTTGTTCTTGTGATTAATCACTAGGCTTTAATTATGTTTGATTTGTAACAATGAAAATACATCCTGCATATCAGATATTTACATGACGATTCATAACAGTAGCAACATTACAGTTATGAAGTAGCAACGAAAATAATTTTATGGTTGGGGGTCACCACAACATGAGGAACTCTATCAAAGGGCCACGGCATCAGGAAGGTGGGCCCACAGGAAGGGCAAACTGCAGGTGGGACCTGAGATCTTTTCTGCTCCCACCCCCACCTCCCGACCGCCCACTGCACAGCCCGCCTCACCCCTGGCCTCACCCCTGGCCTCACCCCTGGCTGCCAGCCACTCCTCAGCTGGTCCCCAGCACTGCTCCCCCTCAAAGGCCCTGAGTGGCACCTCTGCCTCCTCCCACCCCCCCCAGCTCAGGTCTCAGGCTCCCAGGTCACCCACCGCCCCGCCCACCTTTTGCCTGGTCCCGCCTCTCCCCTCCAGGTGGCACCGCCTCCAGCCTCAGGACGCCCGCCCCTTCTATTCCTTTAGGTTTCAGTGGGTCATTTACATAAACACAGTTAGGAGCCCGGTGTAGTGGTGGACATACATTTTCTTTTATATTTTTTAAATATTTCTATTGATTTCAGAGAGGAAGTGGGGGGGGAGAGAGAGAGAGAAACATCAATGATGAGAAAAGAATCATGGATCAGTTGCCTCCTGCACACACACACACACACACACACACACACACACACTAGGGATCGAGCCCGCAACCCTGGCAGGTGGCTTGACCAGGAATTGAACCCCGACCTCCTGGTTCATAGATCAATGCTCAACCACTGAGCCACGCCGGCCGGGCTGGACATAAATTTACAAAATTCAATAGTATAGATTTTATAAAATTAAAAAAACCACTCTGTAAAAGAATTTGTTTGGAGAATAAAACAAAACAGGCCACACACTGGGAGAAAATCTTCAAAAAACACATTGGATAAAAGATTTCTGCTCAAAATACACGAAGAGCTACACAGACACCCCTAAGCACGGTAAAACCTGAACGGCTCCCTCCCGGCCAAGGGTGTGTGTGTGGGTCCACGGGACATGGGAGGACCCACCCGGGACACGCACGCTCCCGGTTGGTGAACACGCACAACTCGCCTCCGTGAATTGAAAAACACGCCACAGCCCGCTGAGCCCTGGTCTGCCTTCCCTCTGAGCTGACTCTGT
>NW_005871823.1:234063-239459 GCF_000147115.1 Myotis lucifugus | reverse complement strand
CTTTCCCTCTCCCTTCCTCTCTGAAATCAGTGAAAATATAAAAGGAAAAGAAAGAAACTGGTTGTAGCCGAGATTAAAAAAAATTCACCTCCAGTCCGACCGGGCCAGTAGCTCAGCTGCTTCGAGGTTAGTCCCGATTTGCCAGGTTGTGGGTTTGGTCCTCAGTCAGGGCACATACAAGACTCAACCAGGGAGTGCGTACAGAAGTACAGCCACAAATCCATATTTCCCTCTCTCCAATCAATCAATCAATCAATCAATATTCACCTCTATGTCTCTTCTCACTCCTTTTCAGTTCTCACCTGAGGATAGTGTTTTCCCATTGATTTTCAGACAGAGTGGAAGGGAAGGAGGAGGTGGTGGGGGAGAGAGAGAATCACAAAGTGAGAGAGACACATGGATTTGTTGCCCCTGCAGGCACCCTGACCAGGGCTGGGAGCAAACCTGCAGCTGAGGCAGGTGCCCTTGCCCTGCCCTTGCCTGGGGACCAAACCAGTGACCCTTCGGTCTTCCGGCGACACTAACAACGCAGCTGCCCGCTGGGCTCTCGCTCCTCCCAGCAGTAACCCCTGGCCTCGTCCATGTGGGACAGACCCCTGCGTCCTGAGAAAGGAGAGACCCACTGAGCAGGGCTTCCGGTGGAAAGGGCTCCATTCGTAAAGTTTTCTTTCTTTTTATTTTTTTAAAAATATATTTTATTGATTTTTCATGGAGAGGAAGGGAGAGAGAGAGTTAGAAACATCGATGAGAGAGAAACATGGATCAGCTGCCTCCTGCACACTCCCCACTGGGGATGTGCCCGCAACCCAGGTACATGCCCTTGACTGGGAATCGAACCCGGGACCCTTCAGTCCGCAGGCTGACGCTCCATCCACTGAGCCAAACCGGTCAGGGCAAGTTTTCTTTAAAGAGCCAGGCGACCAGTTCTCCAAAGGTTCCGTACAGCCCACACTTTAAGGGGAAGCGTGCACGGCCCGCCTCCCGCACGCACTAAAGCAGAGGAAGGAGCAGAGACTCATAGACAGGACGGGAGCAGAAGGGGAGTCCGGAGGGCGGCCCAGCAGAGCCGAGCTGTCTAGACCGAGAGAACCCCCCCCCGGGGCTGCCTCGCTGCACCCGACGTGGGGGCTCCTGTGGGCCTTGAGTTGGAGCCAACGGCCGTAGGGTGACAGATGCCAGAGCCAGACCCAGGGCCCCGACACAGACCCTGCGTTTTGACCCTGGGACCTCAACTGGCCACGCAGATGGTCTGAAATGAAAGCTTTTTTTTTTTTTTTTTTTTTTTTTTTTTTTTACTAAAAGCAGTGATGGCCCTGATTGGTTTGGCTCAGTGGATAGAGCATCGGCCTGCGGACTCAAGGGTCCCAGGTTCGATTCCGGTCAAGGGCATGTACCTTGGTTGTGGGCACATCCCCAGTGGGGAGTGTGCAGGAGGCAGCTGATCGATGTTTCTTTCTCATCGGTGTTTCTAACTCTCTATTCCTCTCCCTTCCTCTCTGTAAAACAATCAATAAAATATATTTTTAAAAAAATAAAAAAATAAAAGCAGTGATGGTGGGTAGTCCAGTCCTAGGCCTGTCTCTACCGTAACTGAGCTCATCGTCTATAACAGTGATGGCGAACCTTTTGAGCTCGGCGTGTCAGCGTTTTGAAAAACCCTAACTTAACTCTGGTGCCATGTCACATATAGAAATTTTTTGATATTTGAAACCATAGTAAAACAAAGACTTATATTTTTGATATTTATTTTATATATTTAAATGCCATTAACAATGAAAAATCAACCAAAAAAATGAGTTCGCGTGTCACCTCTGACACGCGTGTCATAGGTTCGCCATCACTGGTCTATAATAACATCCTTGGAATGTGAAAGCCAGAAAGCGATGTTCCTTTTCCCGGACCCTCCAAGCACAGGCACCTCATTGTTCTTGGGGTGTTGACTGTGAGCTACCCTGCAGCCCCCTGGGTAAGAAAGTCTGTGTCTATCATGTCACTTTTCATCCAATCCCAGAGGTCGTTGGCCCCCCACCCCCACCCCCACTCTGCTTTCTCCCGCCTCCCTCGTCCGTCACCAATGGACGTCATGTGACCTCCTGTGACTGTCGTGTGTAAAACAGGGTGAACAACCGCCATTCTCCGGCGCATCATCTCAATCCACTGAGATTTTGCTTTTCGGCATTTGTCAGCAGTTTGGCTCAAATAAACTCACAGAAACTCTTCACGGGTTTTAATTTTTCTTACAGTGACATTACTGGGCTCACCCAGTGCCAGGATCCAGCAAGGGGCCCACTGAGCCCGCCGGTTCCCCGCCCATTGGGTGAACTTGGGTGAGTTGTCTCTTGACTTTATCTGAGCTGTATCTTTATTTTTTAAATATATTTTTATTGATTTCAGAGAAGGGAGAGGGGGAGAGAGAATCATCCACTGGGGATAGAGTCCGCACCTCCCCACTCTCCTACCCCTCTTCACACCCCCACGGCCCAACCCATCCCCCCCCCCCAACGTGCCCTGACAGGGAATCGAACCCATGACCTGGGGGTTCCTGGGGAGATGCTGAACTGCTGAGCCACGCCCAGCACAGCTCTCAGCTGTATTTTTAAACCCTGCAGGTGGCGCTAAAGCCCAGGAGTTGAACCGGGGGCTGGTTTTGATTTCGGCTTTTCCATTGGAATTGCTTCCTGCGAGTCTGAGTAAGAACACTCCTTGTGTAAATGAGCTTTGAACGTGTTCAGCTCCGAAGCTCAAAGGGCACCTCCTCCCTCCAGCGGGGATCGCGGGAACCTCGGGTGTTTTTAGGGGACGCAGGACTTTGTGGGTGTCAGAGGTCATTCCTCACGGACGCAGGAGCCCCACAGGGAAGTTCCAACTCAACTGGAATTAAACTAACAGGGTTGCGGGGGGCGCCCTGAGCCCTGGACAGCGGGAGAGAAACGGAGGCACGAGAGAGGGTTGATGGGACTGAGGGGTGAGAGCCTCGTGAAGCTCCACCCTGAGCAGCACACCCTGACCCCCCAAAAGCCTCCTAGAGAATCGGCTCCGACTCTGCGATTTCCAAAGTGTCGTAAATGTTTCCTCCCACATCCCGCATAGTTCAGGGTTCACGATCTGGAAGAGGAGCCGCACACAAATGAAATAGAAAAGACAAGAGGTAATTTGGAAATACTGGGGGACCAGGCGGGTAAGTCCAACTCAAGAGGAAGGACTTCCACCGGTGCTCAGGCCGCCGACCTTTTATAGTCTGAGGTAAACAAGGCAGTGGTTACCATAGTTACAGTTCTTGTGAGTTTCACCTCTTTTGATCATGTTTACACTCCCTGCACTTCCCTCAGCCCATTAGCTTCCCAGGTAAGATCTGGGGAGTGTTATAAGGTCAAGCCTAATTATGCTAAGAGGACTGAGCCCTCTAAGCTGGGACTTGTTTGTGACTTTGCCAGCAGGTCAGTCCGAGGCTCAACCCTATATCAGTTTCCCACACCAAAGAAAGACTAAAATTGAAACCGGGAAGTTGCACCTTCAAGGTCGATAAACCCCGGGAAACCCAGCCCCCCCGTTAACATTCCCACAGGGAACACGGGCAATTCACACGGAACTTTAACGTGCAAATATCTACAGAAAAGGGACCGTTTAACCAAAAGCGGTATCAGCTTGAAATGGCGGAAGTGGGGAGCTCTTGACATCTCCAAGTTGATTTGTCTGCGCTCCACTAGAAAAAGCCGGCTCTAGAATTAAATTAAATGCACGAATGGGAAGCTTATCTTTGTTGTTGTTAATCCTCACTCGAGGATGTGTTTCCATTTTTTGTTGTTGTTTTGTTTGTTTTTTGAGAGAGAGTGGAGGGAAGGGGAGAGCTAGAGAGAAACATCGATGTGAAAGAGACACATCAATACTTGCCTTCCGCATGCTCCCCAACCAGGGCCTGGGGCCAAGCCTACAACATAGATACATGGCCTGGACCAGAATCGGACCTGGGACCCTTCCATTCCCAGGGTGACGCTCTACCCACTGAGCCAACCGGCTAGAGTGGGACACTTGTCTTAATTGAAAATTAGAAACTTCTGGATAAAATATCTTCCATACAGGAAGTTAATAAGAAAACTTCAGAGAGAGGCTGTTGAAAGGGCGAGGGCTATGCCCTCCATTTTATCCTGTGTCCTCCATTTTGGGGCAGCCATGTGTTTGGCAAGGAGCTTCTTCCCAGAAGTCTAAGCCTCTGCTAGCCACACCCAGGAACAAGACTTGCTCCTGGCCAATCGGCAGAGCACAGTCCTTTCTCCTCCCCTTACTCCAACCCCCCCCCCCCCATAAAACCCGTCTCTACGCGGGGTTCTGTCTCTTGGCCACTTGGCTTGCCATTGTGTCGGCGAGTCTGGTGGACGGGGAGCTCAAGCTAGCTTGAAATACAGACTCTTATGCTTTTGCATCGGACTGGCTGGCTCCCTGTTGGTTTCTTGGGGATCCTGAAATCTGGGCATAACATTTGGGGGCTCGCCCAGGGTTCCCAAGACCATGTAGGGACCCCCCCAATCCGTAGAGTCTGCTTGGCCGCGGTAAGTGTCTGTGTGTTGTGTATTCTGTTCTGTGTGATATATGTTATCTCTAAGGGACTTGTCCTGTATCTGGAGGAATGGCTTCTAGATGGTACTCACCATCAAAACTCTGACTGGCTAAGGTTTTGAATCTGGCCTATCTTTTAAAAAAGGTAGAAGAGAAGCATTCCCAGGCAGTTTTCTACTGCCTCTGTTCAGGGACTTGTTCTTTATCTGTCCTGTGTGAGCTCACTTCTGGAATCTGTGCCTGAGGGGTCTAGGCGGACGTGCCGTGAAAGACCACAGGCGAGGAAGAGTTAGAAGACGTTCTGCTCCCCACGAGGAATGTGTATTCTCCTCACGAGGGATGTGGTTTCCTCTCGAGGATTTGAGACGAGGCGGGTCGCTCCCGCCGGTTTGGCGTAACGCCATCGTCTAGTTGCTTCCATGGAGTTGGAAGGCTGTTCTTTGGGGCCCTGTTTGTCTGTGTCTGTGTTTTTTCTGTTTTCTGTGGACTTACTGGACGGATGTTATGGGACGGACTCAGACTGCTCCTTTGGGTATTGTGATTGATCATTTCAAGGAGATTGGGGGAGGCTTTAGAGCTCCCTCAGGAGTTGGGAAGTTGTTAGGAATTGAATGGTTTGTTTAAACTCTGAATGAATGTCTGGTGAAAGTATGTGAGTGTAGAGGCAGGGGAGGGGTCCCTGCTCGTCTCCGCTTGCCGCTCGCTCCTTGCCCGCCGCCCGCCCGCGCACCTCCAGGGCAGGGAAAGGTGAGCAGGGATCACTGTGCCTCGGGCCACAGGAGAGGATGCGCCTGCCCCGCCCGGGAAGCTGCCTGGATGCAGAAGCTGAGGCCCGCTTCTGC
>NW_005871823.1:227694-233963 GCF_000147115.1 Myotis lucifugus | reverse complement strand
GGCCCGGGGGGGCAAGGTGTGCAAGGACCCCCGGTGCGGGATAAGGCCAGCCCTCGCCCCCAAGAGCCCGGCCGCGCCGCAGGCCCAGGTGGCCTTGGGCTTGGCGGCAGCGGCGGCGGCGAAGGGGGGCGTTGGCCCCCAGCCTTGTGGCGAGCGAGTGGACCTGGGTGGACCGTGGGGGGGGGGGGGGCGAGGCCGGCGAGTCGCTTGCAGGAGGCGGTAGCAGCGAGGCCCCTGGTGGCTTCGGGTCCGGGGGAAGGTCCCCCTCGGAGCCCGCGGGCCGGACACCCGGGCGGCTGGTGCTGGTGGCGACTCTGGACGGGGGCCGGGCCCGTTCCATGGAGATCGCCCCAGCTAGATCACAGAAGTTAAATGTAAAAGTTTTAAAATGCATCCGGGATTTCTGTGCACGTGTAAAGGGAAAAGGCCAGTTTAAAAACGAGTGCGCATAGTTTTGAGCTGAACTTGACCTTTTGCTGTGTACAGAATAAAAACCCGAGACTGTTTTGGCCTTAAAAATGGCAGAGATGAACCTGACAAAGAAATGTTCGGATTGAATTGGGAAAAATTGTGCTATTGTGGTAACTAAATGCCTTTGCTTATTGGTACAGCCACTATTTTGGGCTGCATGACTTGGCAGCCGTCATGTTGGCCGCATGGTTTGCCGCTCCCCTGGGGGCCGCCATCTTGAAACAGCAAAGGCCCCTCCCTCTGATTTAGTCAGGAGTGGAGCTTTAAGGCAAAGTTTTATGGGGCTGCAAGTGTGCTTGCTTTGCGGATTTATTTTTTAAGCTAATCTCTTAAATCTAGAAAACCCTGCTTTCCTTAAACTAAGGACAATTAAAGGTTATGCCAAAGTCCTTAAAAGGGACTGATAGCAGTGATCCAATTTCTAAAGTCAGATAGAAACTGTGGTTTCATGCTGATCTTCAAGGGCATATTTTTCCTTTGCCTGGGAGGGACAGTGCAGCTGTCCCAGGGTCGGGAGGGCTCCAGCTAACTTGCAACTCAGTGTTCGGGAGACCCAGGATATGCCTAAGATTAACCCAGGTTCTAGATAATACCCACAGCTGTGGTTTGGATTGCATGCTGTCTCTGCTTCTGTAAATTGATCTGTCCTTATTGCTTAAATATGTATCCTTGTTGTTAAATTTGAATGTATAGTTAATCTGAGGAATGTTAATTATTTATGTGTCACCTAAAAATTAAGGCTAAAAGTTTTAACTAACTGAAAAGCATGGCTTTGGTTTGATGGGAGGAAAGAAATGTTGAATGGATGGTAGGCCAGTGAGCCGGGACTGGTCACTGGTGGTGGATTATAAGAAGGGCTGGACTCGGCCTAACTTCTCCTTCCTTGGTACCCCTGAAACATCAGAGGGTACTTCTGGCCTTGGTTTTCTTGGTTTCTGGTTTTGGATTTGTTTATTCGTTTATGATGAAAACCGTTTCTATCTGAATGAGACATAGGTCAAGAATCCTGTCCTGGGTTGTGGGAAAGGCCCCCACATCTGTTCCTGTCAGGCCCCCATCAGGGGACTTGGGCGATGTTCCTGTTATCAGCTCAAGAGCCCAAGACTGTAAAGATACTTGTTCACTTAAAAGGTGTAAGTATAAATGTGTATTTGATGTTTGTAAACACCTCTGTCTGTTTGCTGGGAACTTTGATTTGCTATGTGACATTCTGTGCTAAGTTGGGATTTTGGAATTCTGGGGTAAATTTAAAAGGTATCTGTGGCTTTTCTAGTCTGATTGGGACATTTAAGGGTGGGGTTCACAGTTCCTCAAGGCAAAGATTTAATGGGCCCTTCCCCCTGCCTGTGCTGAATTAGATAATACAGGCCAGTACTGATTAAAGGAAGACAATGGGCCTTGGAATCTGTAAAGATGGGCGGGAATGAAGCTGGTCAAATGTACTGAAAGGGTTTGGTACCTGTTGCTGCTAGCAAAGGAGGGGCTGATCCCCCTTCTAGCGCACTCCCTTGAAAGAGGCCTGGTTGCTGCTCTGCCACAAAGGGAACTGGTAGAAAGGCAAGAAAGCAGAGTGCTATAACTAATAAACAGGGTTCCTAATCTTAAAGCTGACTTTCTTGCTGCAAGAACTATCTCTTTCCTTGAGAGGGCTCCAGAGGGCGCACAAGGACATTTGGCTGCGCCTCGGCGCCACCCAGGAGACCGGCCCAACTCCAACTCCTCATCAGCACAGACCAGGAGATTGGGTCTATGTCAAAAGGCACCACCTGGAGACCCTGGAGCCACGTTGGAATTATCCCTACACCCTACACCGTGGTGCTGACGACCCCCACCGCTCTCAAAATAGATAGACGATGTCACGACCTGGGTCCATCACACCCACGTCTGGTCAGTGGACCCATCCGCGATCCGGAAAGACTTCGTCACCAAATGGAGCGTCGATCGAGAACAATGCAACCCGCTCAAGCTCAAGCTACGGCGTGCTCGACCTGCCCGATGCTGGTAACATTGAATAGACTTAGATAATGCCTGCGTCTTCATGGACATGGCTCCAAAAAGACAAGAACAATTCATAGGAAGATCAGGAATAGACTTTAGTATCACATGTTTAGAAGCGGAAGATTTGGCTGCCTGAAGCGGCCATGATGCCAATATTATGTTTCATTGTATTGATATGTCATATTGACCTTTGATTCTTTTGTAGGTTTGAATGTATGTTGACTGTCCTGGAAGGGAACTATGTGGGGTGACCCCCAAAAGTAAAGGATGGCTAGCTGCCAAGAGGACAGGTGCCCAAATGGGCAGGAACGGTGCCCATCAGGTTTTGGTCTCTGTTGAGAGACAGCTAACAGTTGGCAGCCTGTAATACTGTCTTGCAGGCCTGAGTCACCATGCCCATGTCAGGGGTAGTAAGCTGGAAAAAGCCTGTTTAGAATAGAAGGTCTGAGGCATGGTTATGCATAGAAAGAAAGTTTAATGCCAACAATTACTGTTTTGTTAAAAGGAATTGGCAAGGAAAGTCAGAAAATCTTAGAGTAGATCAGTATGTTTTTCTCCTTATGTAATTCCTCCAAAATTTGGCAATGCTAAATAAGTCATGGCAATATATTTCTTTGCATAGATTCAATAAGACCGGTTCCTAATAGTGGTTTTATTAACGGAAAACTTTGACTGGAGTATCATGTTTTAAAGAGCCCTGTCTGAGCTCTAAAGACTTGAAGCCAGTGAGAATGCCATGAAGAAAGCCTGGTATCCTGCTTGGAAGCCCTGAAGATGGCTGGCGCTGGAGCGTCAGGCCCATGCCCTACCATCACTGGCGGTTGGTAAGAGTAGAAGGGGAGCAGTAAAGATGCCTCTGCATCCCTGCGGAGCCCCCACACGCTCTGGGCCGCAACGGGTAGGAGGGCTACTGAGATGGGCCTTAAAGCCTGGAGCGTGGGCTCAGGTGGAGTTGCTACAGGTGATGGATTCACCTAACTCAGCAGATACTGCAGGCGGGCCTGATGGCAGCTGGATGGCTTGGCTTCCTGGCCCTACGGGGCACATTAAGATTCAACCATGAGATTCCAGCAAAGGTGGTCGGTTACCATTCTTGTTGTGTTTATGCAAACATCAGGCCACATTGAATACAGTAGATAAATTAATCTTGATTTGGCTTTTTGATAGCCATGGAGGAATTTTAAGAAGAAAAATCCTATTTCAATAGAAGTTGTTAAAGCTAAAATGGTTTCTTTCCCTTCCACCGGACCATTTGTTAAGCGTATAGGGATAGTTCAGTTGATAGTTCTGTGTGCCCAGTATGGGGCTCTAGCAACAGTGAAATAGAAATGCAGTCCGTCTCATGATTGAGCCGGAAGTTCCAAGACAAAGGGGGGAATGAAAGGGCGAGGACTATGCCCTCCATCTTATCCTGTGTCCTCCATTTTGGGGCAGCCACATGTTTGGCAAGGAGCTTCTTCCCGGAAGTCTAAGCCTCTGCTAGCCACACCCAGGAACAAGACACCGACTTGCTCCTGGCCAATCGGCAGAGCACAGTCCTTTCTCCTCCCCTTACTCCAATCCTCCCCCCATAAAACCCATCTCTACGCGGGGTTCTGTCTCTTGGCCAATTGACTTGCCATTGTGTCGGTGAGTCTGGTGGACGGGGAGCTCAAGCTAGCTTGAAATACAGACTCTTATGCTTTTGCATCGGACTTGCTGACTCCCTGTTGGTTTCTTGGGGATCCTGAAATCTGGGCATAACAGCTGTCTCTGAACTGAAGAAGGCTCTGAAGCCAGCAGGTCCCAAGACCCCACTCCTGCCCCGTCTACTGCTCCTCCTCTGCCCTGTGATATGTCTGTTTGCATTCCTACAAGGCAATTGTGTCTTCTAGTAAATGAAAGCAGACGGGAATGGAGACTCAGGGGAACTTGGTCCCCTGTACCAAGCTCACAACTGGCTTCCCCCATAATTTCCAAATTTCTATTTCTCGTCTCGTGTACAAATTTGTGCTTCAGCCTTTTCTCCAAGTCTTTGAACCCGAGGTTACGTGGGCCCTGGCTTCACACCACATGTTCTAACAGTTGAGTCAAATTCCTTTGCAAACCCATCAGGGTCCAGGGGAGGGTCAGGGAATCTTTAGTTAGGTTTCTTAATTCGTTCTAGTCCAAGGAGCACATACAATTGCTGGATCCCCTCTACCTGAGATGGCTTTTCCCTGCAAGGAGCTGCTAAAATTCCTGAATTCTCTTTCTCTGGGTTTGTATTCTCATTTCCCCCAGGCCAGTAGGAACGGCAGTAGAGGGGCTACAAGAGAAGGAAGACGAGAGGTGGAGGGCAAGTCTGCACAGGAAGTCAGAGAGCACAGGGCAGAGGAGGAGCAGTTCGATTCCCAGTCAGGGCACGTGCGGGCTCGGTCCCCAGTGTGGTGCGTGCAGGAGGCAGCCGATCCATGAATCTCTCTCATCCTTGATGTTTCTATCTCTCTCGCCCTCTCCCTTCCTCTCTGTGAAATCAATAAAAAACATATCTTTAAAAAGTAAAACTAAAGAAGAGAGACAGAAAGGGGGAAATGCAGGGAACTAGCCCACCAGCTTTGTCAAGTTATTCCAGAGGTTTTCCTCGGAAAACGGACTGGACCAAGATCCAGCAACGTCAAATGAAGCCCGACGAACCCGTGCTTGATTCCTTTGAACGTTTTGAAGAACTTTCACACAGGACTCAGGCCTGTCTCCCGACAGTTTCAAGGATCACCAACAGGATCCCTTACTAAATCTGGCATTTTTAAAAAATATATATTTTATTGATTTTTTACAGAGAGGAAGGGAGAGGGATAGAGAGTTAGAAACATCGATGAGAGAGAAACATTGATCAGCTGCCTCCTGCACACCCTCTACTGGGGATGTGCCCGCAACCAAGGTACATGCCCTTGACCGGAACCGAACCTGGGAGGATGTCCTGCTGCCGGTTTACAGGAATAGGGCCTAAACCGTCAGTTGGACGTCGGTGTTACTGGGTTAATATCGTTGCTTCTGTAGAGTCTCCATTTTCAGGTACAATAACTGAAAATACATAAATATTTCGCTGATTTTATTACATCAATTGGTAAGGATCCTGCAAGGGCAAAACAAACTACAAACTTTCACACAGAAATGAGCCTGACGGGTCATCAGACAGAGGAAAATCCTTTCCCTGAGGAGTTTCACTCATCGGAATAGATGCTGCGTAAGGTTATTTTGCTTATAGTTGCTTTTATGGTGCAATACTTACTATTTTGTTACTTATAAAAGTTGCATGTTTTCAAGGCAGAGATTTTGGAGAGCACAGGGCAGCACAAAGAAAAAGATTAAGAGCGAATTCTCCTACTCGAAGATGACTTGTCTCTCAGCCCTTCCTCTGTGTGTTCACGTGCAAGCTTGTGTGTATGAGTGTGTGTGTCCGTGTGTGTACATGAAAGCCTGTGTGTGTGAAGGTTTGTGTGTGTGTCTCATATGCTAAACGGTACTTTCCCTGCTGACTCAGAGCCTGAGACACTTGCAAAGGCTGGGAACTGCCTGGGCTAGGCCCCCCCATCACACACACACACACACACACAGAAACACACTCACACACACACACACACTCACACACACACTCACACAGACACACACACAGGCACACACACAGACACACACTCGCACACACACACACACACACACTCACACACACAGACACACACTCACACAGTCATACACACACAGTCACACACACACATGCACACAGTCTCACACACACACTCTCTCACACACACACAGTCACACACACACACACACAGGTCACA
>NW_005871823.1:224989-226580 GCF_000147115.1 Myotis lucifugus | reverse complement strand
CAGACAGAGGGGGTCAGGGGCTCACAGCAGGGCGGCGGGGTGGAGAAGAGGGCCTGCCGCTACCTCTCTGGACCAGCGGGAGGGGAGGAGGCCTCCGCAGCCACCGCCGGCTGACAGGTTCCAGTGAGAATGGACGGCGTCACGTGGGCGCTGGGCTGTGGCTGGCAGCGGCCCCCGGTGACACCCCCAGTGGTGCCCTGTTGTGTGTTTCCAACACCCCGACTCATCCCCATCCAGCTGCACCCACCCCGCCTGTCAGCGCCTTCCGTCAGCCACAGCTGGTCCAGGCCGGTCCCTTGAACCACATTCTCCCCAAACCGACCGCAAGGGCCACCACCCGGCGCTGCTGCTCCGCGCCTGCGCCTCCGTCCAGCCCGGGGGGCGGGGGGGGCGGCCCACCAGTCCTTCCCATGGGCATCTGCTGGTCCTGCCCGACCCCCCGCGACCCCGCACTGCACAGCCCGCACCAGGCCCTTCCGGACTCACCTTAGAGCAGCTTCCAGGCCGACCTCCATCGGGGACACTGGTCCATTCGTACCCCACGCCCGGCCACCCCCCCTCCCCCCCTCCCAGCCCCCTCCCCACCCCCTCCCTCCCCATGCCCGCCCTCCCCCTCCGCCTTTGCAGGACGGGGCTGGAATCTGTGCGGGAGGTTGGAGACGGGTGGACGCAGGCCCAGAGCAGGCTCTGGCCACGCGGGTCTCCGTGGGGCTGGAAGCCTCCAGCATCTCCAGCATCTTTGCAGTCGGGGCGCCTCTCAGAGCTCCAGGACGACAGCAAGGAGGCAGGACGGGCGCCCCCAAGCAGGGGTCCCCCCGGGAGGCCCCCCCGCCCCCGCAGAAGGCTGTGGAGGTTCGAGGACTTTGAGGACATGGATTCCATGCACTTTTATAAACAAAAGGGCCTCTGTTTCAGACATTTCCCCAAAAGCCTCTTGGCGGCTTGGGGAGCGTGGAGCGTGTGACAGCGACCAGCAGCGGGCGGTTTGCGCCTGGGGTGCAGGTCACGGCTGTGTTTCAGGTGCGAAGCCCTGGCCGACGCAGTGGCTGGGCCTTGTCCCGCACCAGGTGCTGCGGGTTCGATTCCCCGTGTGTGTGTGTGTGTGTGTGTGTGTGTGTGTGTGTGGCGGGGGGGTGGGGGCAGCTGGTCGTGTTCATGTCCCTTCCGCTTTCTTTAAAAATCAGTAAAAATCTCTTGTAAAACGTGTGCCGACCCAACTGCTGTTCTGTGGTCTGGCCTGGCTGTTCCTCAGTGTCCTGGCCTCGGTTTTACTTGTCATTTTAAGTATTTTGGGTGCATTTTGTCCAGTTTCGCTTCCTGAAAAAACATGGGGACCGTGTCTGTGCTCCTGGGCCCGGGCCGCCCGCAGCGTTGGGATTCCCGTTTATTGAAGCGTCGTGGCGCCTGGGGTGAGTCGAGGGGAGGCCCGTCCCCCAGTCCCCGCTGTGGCTGTCGGCAGGTGGGGGCAGGTTCGAGGGAGGGAGGGGTTCCCGTGAAGGACTTTGAGCGACAGGACAGGCAGTTGTAGGGAATAAGGGGGGTCCATGGGAGAGGACGCACATGTGAAGGCAGAACAGCTCCAAGCTGCCAA
>NW_005871823.1:223653-224803 GCF_000147115.1 Myotis lucifugus | reverse complement strand
GAAGGGAGGTTTTAAGCGAGGACAAGCTATCACAGAGGAGTGGGGGAGGGGAGGACATGCTCTCCCAGAGGCCGGGGGATGGAGGGGAGGGGTGGGGGGAGGACACGCTCTCCCAGAGGACGGGGGAGGCCCGGGTCGGGGGGACATGCTCTCCCAGAGGACGGGGGAGGCCTGGATACAGGGATGGGTGGGGGGGGGACACGCTCTCCCAGAGGACGGGGGAGGCCCGAGATAAGGGAGAGAAGGGGCACCAGGTGGGTTTGGACTCTGAAGCTGATCCTGCAAAAGCGTGACAGGGGGACAGCGGGGGGCCACACAGGGGGGAGGGGCCCATGAGGGGCGTGTAGACCACGAACTTCCGCCTTGAAAACCTCCCCGGCTCCGTGGTGACCCCTTGGGAGCCCCTCCCCACGTGGGAGCTGGTATTTGCTTCCAATTCATTTCCACCCTTTTACTAACCAGCTTGTTCTTCACACTTGGGGAGGCAAAACCCACAGGCAGAACCGGCTCCCCAAACCCCACGTGTCACGGGTCCCCGAGCCCCAGAAACCCCCCTGGTCCCCTGAGAGGCGCCCCTCCCCCACCCCTGCCCTCTGGCGGGGTCCCCGCTCAGCGGGTCCCTGGGCCCAGCCAGGCTGACAGAGGAACTGTCGGGGGTGGGGGGCCTCTCCTCTCCCCTCTGTGCTAACGTTCAGTGATTTCCATTTAAACGAAATGACCTTTTGTTCCCATGTTTCCTTATATTAGAACTGCTTCCTCCCTGCTGGCCCTGAGGGAGCTTTGCCGTGGATCCCAGTGTGTGCGTGTGCGCGTGTGTGTGCGCGCGTCCCACCAGCTGGGCTTCCTCCAATCAGCTCAGGCTCCCAGGTGAGGGCTCGTCCCTCGGACGCCATCCCCAGCCCGTGCTGCCCACCTGGCATGAGGCAGGTCCCCGCAGCCCACTCTGTGGGCTCCAGGAATTTGCTAGAACCCCTCACAGAACTGAAACATGGACCTTCCCCATCATGCTCCTTTGGGAAAGGGCGTCGTAGGGAACAGGCGGGGGGAAGGGCAGGGCTCCCCTGCCCCCGTCCCTCTCGCTGCCCAGCCGCAGCCTGAGCTCTTCACCCTTCGTCCTGGGCTCATCTCACAGGCAGGACTGATGAGCCCA
>NW_005871823.1:219910-222474 GCF_000147115.1 Myotis lucifugus | reverse complement strand
CCCGGGCTCGAGGCCGGGTTTCCCGTGACCTCTGCTTTGCCCGGGTCCCGCAGTTTCTTCTACATCAAGTTTCTAGGTTCTTTGTAGCCAGACTTGAAAGATGGAGAGGGGAACGGGGCACATGGAGGTGTGTCCTGGGACCCAGGGCCTCAGGACAGAGCTGCCCACCGCAGCCCCCGGCCCCAATTCCGATTTGTCACCAGGGGTCCCCACACGAAGCCCTTGCTTCTTTCCTTTTGTGTAACAAGCCCTCGGAGCTCTCAGGGCAGGGCCCGGCTCCCGGCTTAGCCGCTCTGGGCAACGGCACATGCAGTTGGGATAAAAACAGCAGCAAAGCCGGGCCGGCCTGGCTCAGGGGTTGAGGGTCGACCTAGGAACCAGGAGGTCAGGGTTCGGTCCCCGGGCGGGGCACAGGCCTGGGTTGCAGGCTCGACCCCCACTGTGGGGCGAGCAGGAGGCAGCCGACCCAGGACTCTCTCTGATTCATGTTTCTCTCTCGCTCTCTCTCCCTCGCCTGCCTCACAGGTCACGGCTTCTCTCCTGAAGCCAGAGCTCGGGGTGAGGACCACACGTCACTGCGGCACGCGGACACTTGTACGTTTTATTTAGGTTAATCAGCCATGGTACACGGTCTGCAGCTATGTGTGGTTAGTGGTGTACTTTCCCCATTAACTGGTACATGCCTCATAGATATATTCAATTAGGGTTATCGCCATGGGAACAAGATGCTGATTCGTCAACTGAAAATGCACTTCTTCTCACAGGATTCAAGTTTTCTGATCACACAGCAAAATTCAAAACAAAGGTGAAGAACGTCACACAGACGTCACCTGCACTGCGAGTTACACAACAGCCACGCTTTCCCCACTCAGGGAGGGTCCGAGGGCGCCGTCTCCACACCGGCTGCCGGACGAAGCTTCCTTCCTGCCCAGAGGCCCCGCGCTGGCACTGGGTCAGGCCTGGTTGTGACACTCCCGCCCGGGAAACCCTCGGGGTGACGCTCCCCAAATGCCGCGCTGGCACTGGTCCTCATCATGACCTTGGGAGCAGTGACTCATTTCTGCTCGACAGGAAAAGACCGGCCGGAATGGGGAAGGGCTCCATCCGCGAGGAGAGAGCGGGTCTGTTTATAAGTCATCTCTGCTGGATACACTTCTCTTCCATAAGGAACTGATCCAGAGATGCTCTGTGCATAGGAATATACTTGCAATAGGCCGCCCGCCCTCTGAAACGCACACCCAGGGAGGCGCACACAGGCCCTCCCTGTTTCCCAAGGGAGTCTGGATTTCAAATAAATAAACCCCAAATTTCAACCAAAACGAAACTGGTGGTGATGCCTCCATCTCTCCTGCGAGCTCACCGCCCCGGGGAGGGAGTGGAAACCGCCACCTCACAGAAGAGGGTCCGACTTGGGAGGGTTTCAGATGCGACATGCAGGCGTCAGTGGAGAGTGAACGCGGAGAGAGAGGAGGAGTCTGGTCTGTGTGTCGTGGGCAGATCCTGTTCCCAAGGTTGTATCTACGGAGCCGCGGCCAGAGGAGGGGCCACGGGTAAGACAGCGCGGTTTGCTCAGCAGCAATGAGATCTGGAGACTACAGCGTTACAGCTCGTCGATACCCTGCCAACGTGTCCGAAATCAAAGACCTGAAGACGCTAGGAGGCCCCGGGCAGCTGCTAGCACCTGGACGCCCTGCTCCCTGCCTGCCTGGGGCCGTGGCCGGGGGCTCCCAGGCCATGGCTGTGCTGGCGGCAGGACGGGTGGTCGAAGGTGCCTCTCCTGCAGCGGCCGGGCGTGCTGTCCTCCGGTTGTGTCCGCAACCCCTGAACTTGCCATGTCCAGCGCTTCCAGGGCCCCTGCTCCCGGTGCCCACGTGGTGACCCCAGGCAGTGGCTCTCACCCACCGTGTGCTCATCTGAGCGTTTTCTATGTACATGGTACCCGGACGCTCTTGCGGGACGCCTGTCGCCTGCTGTCACGGGAGAGTCTGTGGGAGCCCAAGGCCGAGGGCCCCCGTGGGGCTGGGCGAAGTGGAGGAGGGTGAGCGCCAGTTCCCAGGGCAGCCGGAGGCCGGGAGCCGGGACCCAGCACCGGGGAGGAGGCTCTCTTTGGTCACAAATTAGCTGACAGTTAAGGGGACACTAACCAGGGAGCGTGTGCTCAGCGTGGGGGGCGGGGGGGGGGCAGGCAGGTGTCTCACAATTGGCGCCGTGGGCTGAGGGTCTGGGGAGCCGGCCTCAGGTGGCCTCCTGCTCCAGGTCGTCCCCGCACAAGTGCCGCAGGAGCTGCTGGAGGTCGCGCTGGAGGTCATCCCGCTGCAGGGCCTCGGGCACATCCTCCAGGGACTCCAGGTGCACGCGCTTCCCACGCCGGTCCCTCACCACCGCCCGCTTCTGCGTGCGGGCCTTATGGAGCGTCGTCCTGGGGGGAGACCACACAGGGTTAGGCCTGCTCTGCCGAATTCACCGCTCACCATTTCGCACTGGCTCAGGGGAGCGGTTCATTCCCAGAGTGACCCCACTTAAACTGGCCTGGGGGAAACCACGTGAAACGCACTCAAAGCTTC
>NW_005871823.1:216278-218092 GCF_000147115.1 Myotis lucifugus | reverse complement strand
CTGAGTGGGCTGTGAGCACGGCTCTCTGGGTGGCCCAGAGCACCGAGTGCGGACACAGGCATCCTCCGTGACGCAGGGGCGTGAGCTGTGTGAGCGTCACACGCGTCAGCTCTCACCGCGGCTGCTCTTCCGTGTGCTCGAAGGGGACGACAGAGCCCTTCCCTCCCCGGCTCTCCCTGTGCCCCTCGAGGACCGCTGTCCCTTCTGTGCGGGAGGGAGGCGCACAACAGGACTTGTGCCCACGGGGACTGTGCTGCGAACCCGAGACCACGTGCTCCGTGCTCACAGGGCTGCGTGGGCAGAGCCCAAGGCAAGACGCCAGCGACCACACGGCAAGTCGTGAGGATGCCACGCGGGCGCCGCGCAGTGAGGCCCCTCCACAGGCGCACACGGGCCCACACGGCTGCTCATGGCTGCTCACACTTCCCGAGCTGACTGAGGCGCCGGCTTCAGCGTCGCCAGGACTCAGGCCCACGGCCCCACATGCAGAAGCAGGACCAGCGCTCACACGCAGCACGTGCTGTTAAAGGACGATGACCCGAGACTGAGCTGCAGGCAGGGCACACGGCAAGCAACCTACGAGCCATGACCAGGCTCTCCCCATGCCCGACCTGTCGGCACGGACGCCCCCTGCTGGCCTCCACGGAGCAGGCGTGGCCGTGGGGACAGGCTTCCACGTCCTCACACCTGGTGTCACCTGACTCCCTGACCCCGGAGGCTTTGGGGTGTGGCCCATTGGTTTTCTTAAGTTGGAACAGGGTTAGTTGGCAGGAGCACGCCGTGCTACCCAAACCTTTTCACGACTGATCCGTCCTCTCTCAGGACTTCCTCCTCCACTAAGCTGGGAGCGTGGACTTTCTCGTGGCTGCCTGTGTAACTCAGAGCCTGAGGGAGACACCGAGACGTCACCACGCGGACCCGGGCACGAGGCTCCGCAGTCACAGCTGAGGAACAGACACGCGGGACTTCGGGGAGACGAGACGCACGCTCGGAGCAGATGAGCAGAGATGAGCAGAGTTTCACTTACACGCCCCGCCCCCATGCGGCTTCATCACCTTCCTTCCTTCACAAAGGTTCACCAGCATCCATCCTGCCGCGGCTTAGCTGCCTGCTCTCCCCACACCTCTTCTCCTCACCCCTCCCCACCCTCCCCTCCCCACCCTCCCCTCCACGGTGGAGACTAAGGACCAGTGACCACCGAGCTCCAGGTCACCGGCTGCCATGGGCAGGGCGGCGTGTGGAGAGGCTGCCGCCCTGCCCTGGCCCTTCCAGGAGTCTCCGTGCGCACTGCAGGCTGACGTTCAACACGACAGCAATGACCGTCTAGCACCTCCTCAGTCACTCCCGCAGGGCAGCGGATCCGGAACACGGCGCCCTTCCTCTTGGATGGGGGAGGTACTGGGCACCTCGTCAGCCCTCACACCGGGCCCGGCCTACAGGGCCAAGAGGCGCCACGTGGGCTCCCAGGAAGCCCCGCTGCCCATCAGCCACCGACCCACAGCTCGCTGATCCGACAGTTTGGGTTTTGGAATCGGAGTGAAGGTTGTGTCCCTGCCACTGGGGACCCGATTCCTAACGCCTGGAAGTCAGAGCTCAGCTATGGCGCTGGTGCCGTCCCTGGGCGCATCCAGGACCATTCCTAACGGGGACCGAGCCTCTTGAGTTCTCCCCTCACTGATGGGTGAGGAGTGCACGTCACTGATGGGGTGGGGGGCACGTCACTGATGGTGTGGGGGGCAAGTCACTGATGGTGTGGGGGGCACGTCACTGATGAACTGGGGGGCACGTCACTGATGGTGTGGGGGGCACGTCAC
>NW_005871823.1:175122-215760 GCF_000147115.1 Myotis lucifugus | reverse complement strand
TTCTCTCATCCTCCTATCTCGATCTTCATTCGTGTGAGGTACGTTATTGTGGCGTCCTCCGACAGAGAGATGTATAGAGAAGGGTTGAATGTTTGGGCACGTCACTGATGGGCGTGGGGGGCACGTCACTGATGGGGTGGGGGGGACACGTCGTGTCTGTGTGGCCCATGAGCTCAGGAGACGGATGCTGACTCAGCGGCACCCCCGGCATCGGCTGTGAGAAGCTCTGAGGTGGCGGACCAGCCCGAGGCAGCGGAGCCCTCACTGCACAGGCCCTGGGTCAGGCTCCTCGCTGGCCTCTCTGTGCCCAAGAGGACATATGAGAAGGACGCACGGACAAGCCTTTCCTTACAGACACGGCCACGGGCTCGCGGGGCTGCTCCTGTACCTGCTCGAAGTCGTCTTTGGCCGAGGGAAGGTCAGGGGCGACACGGGGGTCCCCCAGATGCTTCTCCATCCTCTCTCCACGCACCACCGTTGTCTTGACGACTTTGCTGACACGGCGGCCCTCCACGGGCTCCGCCTGGAACTGCGAGGCCTCGCACAGGGCGCTGGGCTCGGAAACGGCCACCTAACGGGCAGGGACACAAACACAGCTTCTGAGGCCAAGGTCACTGCGGGGCGTTGCTCTACAAGGAAGCCCGCCCGCAAAGGCTGCAGAGCTCCCCCGGGTTCCAGACACGGAACTTCGGGCAGAGCAGCAGCTGGGAACGAGCCCGTCAGCACCGGTGGTGTCTCCGCGGGGGCTCTGTGCGCTCGGCCCTCTAACCCTCGTGAGTCCCTCAGAGGCCTGTCGGGAGTCCGGTGAGGCGTGCAGTGGGGACCCCCACCCGCGCCGGCTCTGCCCCGTGGAAATGGCTCTGCATCCTGACGGTCACGCGGCCCAGGAGGGAACGCTCCGGATGTGAGGAGCCGCAGGCCCGACTCCAGAGCACCTCCCGTGAGTCACGACAGACGCGTGAGCGTGTGGAGGAAGCAGAGCAGGACGCATAGGCGTGTGTCAGAGAGAAGGGGCCCCTTCGAGGGCAGGCGAGCTGCCCAGGTCCTGGCTGGGCTCCGAGATGCAGCGTCTGCTGTGGGCACCACACACAGGCCTCCCCGCACACTGCCCCCTGCACACAAGCCAGCCCTGGGCCTGACGTGGTCCTGCTGTGGCCCATACGGACTGAACAGCCACAGGGACGGGAGGACCACGGCAGGCGTTGGGCACGCGTGCCCCTGGCGGCTGCTGCAAGCTCTGGCTCACCGTGGAGGGGAGTGAGTGCCGCCGAGACCTGCGAGAGGGCGCCATCACCTTGGCCAGGTCCCACTCGCACCCCATGTCACACCCCACGCCACACGTCCACGCCACACATCTGTGTCACACTCCACACACCTCCACGCCACACATCAGTGTCACACTCCACATACGTCCACGTCACACATCTGTCACTCTCCACACACGTCCACGTCACACATCTGTGTCACACTCCACATACGTCCACGCCACACATCGGTGTCACACTCCACATACGTCCACGTCACACATCGGTGTCACACTCCACATACGTCCACGCCACACATCGGTGTCACACTCCACGTGACATGCTCGTGTCATAGATCTGTGTCACATGCCACAGCACACACCCACATCATACATCCACACGACTCTCCACGTCACATGTCCATGTCATACACCTGTGTCACATGCGTCACATGCCTATGTCACACTTCTACATCACTCTTGACACCACACACCCACAAGTCCACACCACACGCCCACACTCCCCAACACACTTGGCCGTCAGCCTCAGCCTCAGGACCTCACCTCCGCCTGCTCCGTGTCGCTCCTCAGCACCACACGCTTGATGACCTTGGAGTAGGCGTCCGCGTCTGCGAGGCTGACGGGCTCCTGGGGCTGCCCCTGCACGGTGACCTCCTCCCGCTCGGTGCCATCCGAGGACACGAACCGCCGGATGACCTTCCTGGTGACCTGGGGGGACGGCACCCTGAGTCTTGTCCTGGAGCCACAGGACGGGGCCTGGGGAGGGGGGGACATACCTTCTTCACCACCGTGTGCCCGTGCTCGTCCACGTATGTCTCTTCCGTGACTGTTTCTGGGGGCAAGTCAGGCACGTCGTCTCCCTGCAGAGACAGGCCCACATCAGCGGTGGCCCTGGCGGGGGGGCACCGGCTCCCAGGCCAGAGGGCACACGTGTTAGCAGTTAGCGGAGGCAGAGAAGCGTTACCGCAGGGCCAGGCCCCGACACAGAGGTTTGCAGAGAGAATGTAGGTGCCGCCATGCCCGGGGGAGCTCCGACCAACGTCAGCTCAACACGCAGACACGTGGACAGAGACGGCACATGGGCTCGGAGGGCGGGCTGCAGACGTGTCAGCGCCCCCGCTGTTGCCCGGGAGCAGCCACGCGCATTCCTCGGCAACAGCACTCGGACTGTCCGTGGCTGCTCCCCAGGCCGCCAGCGCATGCAGCCCGCTGCCCTGGGCAGCCGTGCGCGGTCACTGTCCCAGACGTGCGGCCTGAGCAGCTGGTACCTGAATGATCACCCGCCGGCGGACAACCCTGGTGGTGACCAGCGCCTCCTCATCGGAGCTGGCTTCCAGCTCGCCCAGCTCGGCCGTGAGCTCCTGCAAGCGGAGGCAGGTGTTATGGCGCCGGGGGACGCCTTTGCCACAGGCCCGGTGTGAGCTCACACGTGCTCCTGGAGGTTTGTTCACTGCGCTCTGGGGCTGCGCCAACAGGGCACAAAGAGCTGCACACGAGGCTCGGGCTTCACAGAGAGAGCATGGCTTCTTGCGCAGCGAGCGAAAAGAAACCCTGGCATCCAGTCTGACCGAGGCCCTGGGCAGGACCTGCGGTGAAACCAGTGCTTCTCACCTGCCGGGACTCTCGCTCCTGCTACACACAGGTGGGGGCACAGACCCGCCCCCGCCCCCGCCCCCCGCCCGCTCTCGGGCTGCGGCTGGAGTGCCTGTCCTTGGTCTCGCCATGTCTACTGCTGCTGCAGATGCTCCCATGGACCAGGTTCCCTGCGCCTCGTCCAGGCAGGGATGGGCCTGCGGGGCCTGGGGGTGTCACACCCACTCGCAGAGTCCAGCCAGGACGGAGCCAGACGTGACCTCAGATTACAACATACGTCCTGGGAGCCACATGCCAACTCTCTCCCTGTGGAAGGTTTCTCAAGGACAAAGAAAACAGCTACATGTCCCCACATACTTTAACATGCCACTGGTGTTTCTAGATTCCTTTCTGCTGCAGAAAAAGACCTCAAATCTAGACCAAGTTATACACTGAAAATGCTCAGGAGCCTGTTGCCTAGAAACCGGGCTGGCAGGAACCTGCAGACATTCTATCCTCAGGGCAGGGTCCTGAGGGATCAGGGTCGTGAGAGGTCAGGGTCAAAATCAGAAGCAGAGAGAGCGGAGGGGCCTCCCCAAGAATACGGGGCCGGGGCCTGAGTGAACGGGCGGGCACGGAGTGACGTGCCAGAAGGTGTTTATGTGCAGAGAACAGACTAAATGCGGGGATTTACCAGATCACTGTGCCAAGTCTAGACTTCAATGAGCTTATGGATTCTTAGGCTCAATTTGGCAACTTTTAAGCCCAAGCATCACCTATGAGTTCTTTTACTAGAATTGACCTCAGCCAACTCTAGTGAGATGAGCAATTCTCTACAGAGGCCGACATAGAATAAAGACCCATGTGGGCTGAACTCATTATTTTGTAACTGCAGAAACGGGGCTTCTCATGCCAGCTACACTCTTCGATGGCTGCTGCTGACAGATGTCACCCTCATCCTATCCTATATAATAAAACCCTAATATGCAAATCAACCGGTGGAATGACCGGTCGCTATGACACGCACTGACCACCAGGGGGCAGACGCTCAAGCCATCCCTACACCCACACCTCAGGATCACAGCTGACGAGTGCAGCAGAGGTGGCAGGAGCCTTTCCTGCCTCCGAAACAGCGCTAAGGACCCCTCGGGGGTCCCGGACTGCGAGAGGGCTTAGGCCGGGCTGAGGGCCCCCCCCACCCCAGTGTATGAATGTCATGCACCAGGCCTCTAGTAGTAAAATAAACCAATAAATGCAGCTCTTCTGCCCAAAGATATGCTGAATTATTAACTTTCCCCCCAAAATTTTAATTCTTTCTTCTAACTCATTCTTTCTCACTAAGACAGGCACGGATCCTTTAAAAACACTTTGACATATAGAATGTTTTTGAATTCTAAAAGGAGAAACAACACCTAATTTAATTTGCATTAAATTAAATTGAATTCAAACAGATTCACACTTTGTGTAGGAGAACGC
Organism: Myotis lucifugus; assembly: GCF_000147115.1. Taxonomy (NCBI): domain Eukaryota; kingdom Metazoa; phylum Chordata; class Mammalia; order Chiroptera; family Vespertilionidae; genus Myotis; species Myotis lucifugus. Next base: position 211,448 of record NW_005871823.1, on the reverse strand, counting down.
CTACGCCTACTACATTGTTGCTGAAAATGCAGCTTCTCCCTCTGCCCCCCAAGTTCAGGATCCTGGGGGGAGGGATGCCAGGGAGCAGTGAGGGGTAGGAGCCATTCAGACCTCATGTGGGGAATAAACGGTTTACGTGAATTCCTATGGGTCTCCACTCCCCGCTCCAAGGGGAAGGGACGCAGCTCCATCTCACCTGTGACACCTGGCAGCAGCAATGCATGCGGGTGGGAAGCCCCTTTGCCAAGCCATCCCTACACCCACCCCCCGGCCCCAGCCTGTCCCGCACCTGTCACGGCGGGTCCCAGGCCGCTAAATGTGAAAAGCCACCTCAGGATGTGGTTTCGGCTGGTGGTCATTTTTTTCAGCAAAACGGTTTCCAGTGATAAAATGTGGGCGAATGTGAAGTGGCGAGAATGGCACCCAGGCCATGGGTTCTACTCACTGGAGCCCCGACTTAAAAAGGATGGAGGTGCACGCGGTCCTGGCTCCCTCACCCGGTGGCTGTGCAGGGAGCACATCAGCCTCAGGGAACACCGGGAGAGGCTGTCCACGTGGCGGGAAGGGCAGAGGGCTCCTCACCTTCTGAAACGCCGAGTCTGCATCGAGGCTCTGGAAGGCCGGTGGCTGCTCATCGGCCGACTCCACGATCACTAGGCTGTTCCTCCTCGGAGAGCCGGCCTCCCTGAACTCCTCGGGCTCCTGCACGAGGGGCGAGTCTGCCCGCTCCCGGGGCGGCGGGGCTGGCTGGTGGGGCCTGTCCTCCTCGGGGGTCCTGCTGGGAGAGCCTGGGGCTGCCGTGGCCTTTGTGGTGTCTGGCCCTGGTGTCCACGGGCTGGTCACACTGAAAGGGAAGGCTGGGTTACAGCGAGCAGGTGCCCCCTGCCCGCCGAGACCAGGGCCGCAGAGGGGAACACGGACCCCCTTCCTAGTCACGAAGGTCAAATAGGTTAGTGCATTAGAACGACATGTAAGAATCCCACGCAATGGGCAGTGTAGAACGACAGCTCAGGGTGCAGCGTGGCTGAGAAAGATGTTTCCAAAGGCTCACGCAGGCAGGCGAGTCCCGTCTCCTCCCCCCTCCCAGCACAGACACCGTCCTTTATCCTTCCTTTGCTGCCTGGAGGTGAGTGAAGAGTCAAGAAGGGCTCCCTAACGGATCTGTAGATAATAAGGCTTGCGAAGCAAGAATCAAAATTTGGCAAAGTTTGTGAAAAGCAATAAATGCACGGGGTGAACACGGGCACCGGGCTGATCAAGCAGGGAGACTCTTCCTCTGGGACACGGCGACTTGGGAGGAAGCTCTGTGGCCTGGAAGCTGCTTCTATGGCTGTGGAGGACGTGACTCGGCCGCGATCTCGGTCGTTTCCATTTCCAGGGAGAAGATTCTCTGCTTTCTCGGCTCCTTTGAAACCCGCGCTGCCACTCTCTGCCTCTGCGCCTGGCCTGGCTCCCTCCCCTCTGCCCCCTCCTCCCCCTGCTCTGTGCCGGCCCCTGATGCCTGCTGGAGGGTGGCTCCTCCGGAGAAGAGAAGAGACGCTCACTGCCTGTGTTGGCCTCAAGGCACAAGTTCACAAAGGGCCTGGGACGCTGCCTCAGCCTGCAGAGGGGCCAGCGTTCTGTGTCCATGCGCCGTGCTCTACGGCCCTCCCTCCCTCCTGTGAGTGTCTGTACTGCAGCCTCAGCCACCTGGCTGAGCAGGAACCAGGGAGCACCCCCCACTCCCCCCCCCCCTGCCCCCACCTCCCAGCGCCGCTCTGCTCACCCTGCTGCCCTGCCACCCCAGGCGGCCGTGCGCTCCCATGGAAGGAATCTCAGTGTAAACCACCCTTTCCCAGGCGTGCCGGGCTCCCACCAGGACAGGCATTAGGAGCACGTAACTCTCCTCACTGAGCCCTGGCCTGTGGGGGTCGTTAGGAAGGCCACCGTCCGCACCCCGGCCCCTGGCCACGCTGTCCCCGGACACTCACCAGCACTGCGACTGCGGCCCAGGGGCCGGCTCCTCGGGCGTCCCTGTCCCCGCCAGGCCCCCGCGCACCCGCTCCCCAGCGGGGCTGTCCCCGTCCGTCCTGGAGGTGCCATCCTGGACCGTGGAGTAGCCGATGGAGAGGTCTTCGTCAGAAACGATTGGGGGGTGACCACAGGCCTCGCCTGCTCTGGACACTGCGTGCTCATGGGCCTGGGGGTGCCGCGCGGGCAGCTCGTCCTGCAGCACTGAGAACCCTGCGGAGGACAGCGGGTCAGGAGCGGCTTGACGCCCGGCCACGCTGGACACCTTCCTGAGCTCCTGAGTGACTCCACGTGCCCGTCCTGGGGGGGAGGGGGCCCATAGCGCCAAAGCTGACCCAGATTCTGCCTGCCTTTGACGTGCAGGTCCTGCGGGGCCCGCGCAGAGAGGAACCCACAGCCACGCAGAGGCTGGGCCACAGGAGCAGAGACGGAGGGCGGGAACGAGGAGCTGCTGAGGGGATGTGGAGAAGAAGTGAGGCAGGAGCAGCAGCAGCAGCTGAACGCTCTGCAGGTGAGCAGGTCACTTGGGGCTGTGGGTGCTCTGGGGGCCCCTGCGCGAGGCCCGACACCCTGGCCCGGCTGCTGTGAGGGCTCTGGGAGGCGGAGGCGGAGGCGGAGGCGTGACGGCCCCACCCATTTACTCACTGACACCTGACAGCCTGGAGGAGCCGGGAAGCCCTTCCTCATGGGACTGGAGGGCAGGCAGTGGGGAGGCCCGGAGGGCGCCTGGGAGGTCTCTGCAGACCCACGGGGCTGAGATGGGAGGACTGCCCACGCGGGGACAGAGGGCGGCCTGAACCGGGGGGCACATTTGCCGTCACTGAAACCCATGCAACTTGAGCGCTGCCGAAGGACAGAGCAGGAAGCCGGGGAAAGGCAGAGAGAGAGGAGCAGAGCAGGGGCGGGTGAAGAACGTTCTAGAAGGAAGGGGCTGGTTCTGTGCGTCAGACGTGACTAAAGGCAAAGCAAGAAGAGCATGGGAGCCACGGGAGGATTCACCGCGCGGCATGAGGCCCTGGCCACGCGGCGGCCACCTCTGTTTGGAGGTGCCCAGAGAGCTGACTTGGGGGATAGGCGGGGAGCAGATTCAGGGTGTCAGCGCTTTTGAAGAGATCACCTGTAAGACAGGCGGGGAAACAGCCATCGCGCGGGCACAGTGCGGTGAGCATTGTCCGGCTGGGAGCCCGGGCAGCTGTAGGGGTGACGCTCTTAACTGGACAAAAGACCAGGGTCTTAGCCAAACTGAGAGTGGGCGGCCTGCAGGCCTGAGATCACGCAGGCAGGAGATGGGGTGCCTGAATGTGAGTGTCTGCTTGTGATTGTTCCTATTCCTTACAAATGTACGTTTATTGATTTCAGAGAGGAAGGGAGAGGAAGAGAGACAGAAACATCAATGATGACAGAGACTCGCTGATCGGCTGCCTCCTGCACGCCCCCTACTGGGGACTGAGCCCACAACCTGGGCCTGTGCCCTGACTGGGAATTGAACTGTGACTTCCTGGTTTAAAGTTCAACATTCAACCACTGAGCCACGTCGCCGGGCTGACTGTTCCTACTTTTTCTAAGAAACACGAAGCCTGATCCTCAGCTCAGAATGAAGTAGTGAGCCACGCTGGCAGCGTGAAGGAGAAGAGGAGCTGTGAGACTGAGAAGAGAGGAGAGGGGGCAGAGTGAGCCGCCTGGGGATGGAATGAATAGGAACTTTGATGCCAGAGGTCCTAGTGGGTCTGAATCACGGCTGTCTGGAGCAGGTGAAGTCAGGGCCGCGCTTCCTGGGAGAGGGGAGTCGAGGGGCCACGGAGACAGGCACAGTCTCATAGGCACAGCACAGACGTGGCAGCTGAGCTGGTGGGAAAGACGTGGAGCTGAGGGGAAGCACTGGTGGGTCACCCCAGTCCGTGGCCGGGTAGACAGAAGGTCTGTCCCCTTCAAAGCCATGTTGAAACTAGTCCCGAGGTGGTGGCCAGCAGGTGGCCGTTGGGAGGGAGGGTGCTGAGGTGAACCTGTGGGGGTTCCTGCCTGAGAAGGGCGAGGGCGCAGCGGGAGGAGGCATCCCCAGACTTCCTGTCTCCACGACAGAGAGAAATCTCTGCTTTAAGCCACAGTTTTTGGTGCTGCCTTCCAGCCAAGCTGAGCCTCTGATGAATGAACAAGGAGTGATTGGCATGGGGCACCTCTCAAGGGCAGGGAAGCCGCAGGGCAGCAAGGAGAACGTGTGAGCAGCCACGGCGACCCCCCTCTAGGCAAGGGAGGCGGGCCCAGCTGCTTGAATTAGCCACAGACGCACACGCAGGCACACGCACGCACACACACGCGCAGGCACACTGCCCGACCTTCGCTGTGGTCCAGCGTGATGGTCTGCTCCATCTCGGCGTAGCTGTGGCTGGCGCGCTCCGGGAGCGGCTCCGTGCTGGTCTCCAGGAGATGCACAATGTCCATGCGGTTGATCTTGGTGAGGCATTCGATGAGGCTGGTGTCTGGGATGTGAAAGGAAAGCATGAATTGCATGGGGGCGTGCTCTTTTGAAAACCACCTTCCTTTAGCCCCCTTACTAAAATGTTGTTATTTGTACAGGAAACAACAAGCCCAAATAGAGTCATTTGTAAAAAGAAGCAAAAAGACAAACAGCAGATAAGCAGGAAAAGTGTGAACCGGCCTGGGTACAGCCTCGCAGCAGAACTGCCAGGTAACGGACAGGACCCGTCAATTCTGAACTTAAGACAAAAACCGAAGACTCGTTCAGCAGGAGCACAGCCCCCTGTGGCACGGGATATGCTCGTCACAGGAAAAGTGCTTGCTGACCCTGTGAAGGTCAAGTCTAGCGGTTCCCTCTCTTCTTATTGTTGAAATCCTGCACAGGCCCCCAGATGGTGAGGAGAGGTACGGAGACAGAGGTGAATAAGGGGACTCTGGCTGGAGCTGTGGAGACGCTCAGGGAAGCGGCCTCTGGGACCAGCGAGGGTGGGAAGTGTACGTGATCGCCGAGGTCAGATGGTCACACACAGCACTGGGAGAGTACCTGCTCCCCCCAACGTAAGTTATTTAGCGGTACAGGCAGGAGCAGGAGGTACAGTCACTGCCAATAAAACACGAGAATTAACACAACTGTGTCTATCATCAACGTTTAGAAAACGTAGGACGTTAGTAACATTCCTGCCTGGCTGCTGTGGCTCAGTGGTTGAGTGTCGACCTATGAACCAGGAGGTCAGGGCTCGATTCCCGGTCAGGGCACAGGCCTGGGTTGTGGGCTTGATCCCCAGTGTGGTGCGTGCAGGAGGCAGCTGATCCATGATTCTCTCTCATTGCTGATGTTTCTCTCTCTCTCCATCGCCTTCCTCTCTGCAATCAATAAAGTCTCTTTTAACAAGTAACGTCCCTGATAGCAGTCAGGGCTGCCGCCCTCCCCCCAGTGACACTGGCCACAGGAACCCAACGCAGGGGTCTCAGGACCAGAGGTTTTAGAGACGCTGTGCATGTTCTTGTGGCGGCAGCCGTGCTCGGCACCTGTCATGTGACCCGATGGAAGGGCAGGAAGGCGCGTGGGACGCCACCTGCTGCCCCCCCGCCCGTCCTGCCCGAGCCGCCTACCGGTGGCGAGCTTCCCGTCCCGCTCCAGCCAGTACTTGAGCAGCGCGTGGCTCTGGTCCTGCAGGGAGTTGGGGTTCTCCACCCGGATCTGGTGGATCTGCTCCTCGGAGAAGTCCAGCTCTCTGGCCAGTTCTGGAAGAGAAGCCGCCGCCTGTGAGCGGGAGCCTGGGAGCTGGCGCCCCCACGCCCGCCGGGTTCTGGGCAGGGGCTCTCCGTGCTGCACGTGACGGGACCACGGTCGCCACGCAGGAGCACGAGGCGCACACACCTTTGCTCTTCTGATGCTAGTTCTAGACTTCCCTTAAAGCTGCATCCAGAACTGTTCACTGTCCTGGTGGAAAGAGTAGGCTGGAGGCTCTGGTGATAAAATACGTGCTATGTGGTCCCGTTTAATTCCAAAATGCAGACGAGACCATTAGTGCCGACTCCTACTCTTAACCAACGTTATGGGAAACAAACCACTGCAAAGGAGACGTGGGCCGCTCCTCACCCGTCATCCTTCGGGACAGACGTCTTCAGCACCGTCATCCTGTGCTCTGCCCTGCACTTGGCACACACTGGTTGTGGCTGCATGACGGTGGCTGAATCAATTCCTGTCTCTGACTTGATGTCACATAACAGTCTAGGAAGACTTGCCCTAGGCTTGTCCTTGTCAACACGGACATGCTGCGTGGATGCCTGTGCTCTGCGGGTGTGCGTGTGCAATGAGAGGTCTGCCTGGAAGGGCAACGTGCCAATACCTTTCAGAATTAAAATGTAGCCCAGCTGGCGTGGCTCAGTGATGGGGCATTGGCCTATGAACCAGATCACGGTTTAATTCTGGTCAGGGCACATGCTTGGGTTGCAGGCTGGATCCCCAGTCGGGGGGGTGGGGGTGTGTGTGCAGAAGGCAGCCTATCGATGATTCTCTCTCATCATTGACATTTCTCTCTCTCCCTTCCTCTCTGAAATCAGTGGATTAATACACACACACACACACACACACACACACACCCTTTTACCCAACAATTCCACTCCTAGCACGTGCCCTCCAGCTTTGCTCACAGAAATATCCCAGTGCACGTGTACTGATCACATTAGCAGGACACAACCATGTGCCCAGCAGTGAAGACCACTGGCAGTTACAGCACCTCCACAGAATTCAATGGTCATTTAAAAGGATGAGCTGGATGCGTCTCTGGTGAAGGACTATTTATGAGATTTAAGTAAATTTGCTTCTTTTTAAATAAGAGGCATGCATGTGAGCACTGCATGTTTTCTGAATGCATGGACGTCCCAGCAGTCACCTTTGGGGCATGAGGTCAGAGGACCAGATGTAGGCAAGAGACTTTTTTACTTTTCATTTTCATACCACCGTGTATGGTTGTAGGGTCTTACTTTTCAATATGTCTAATGATATTACATTTAATATGTATGTACATATAAATCTAAGAAACAAAATAGCCCTGGCTGGTGTTTTTCAGTGGTTGGAGTGTCGGCCCATGGACCAAAGGGTCGGTCACAGGTTCGATTCCTGCTCAAGGGCACCTACCTGGGTTGTGCAGGTTCAATCCCTGGTCCCAGTTCGGCCGCTTACGGGAGGCAAGCAACCATGTCTCTTTCACATTAATGTCCCCCTCCCTCTCTCCCCTCCCCACTCCCTCCCTCCCTCTCTCTCCAAAATCAATGGAAAAATATCCTCTGGTGAGGATTAACAACAACAACAGAAGAAGAAGGAGGAGGAGGAAGGGGGAGGAGGAGGAGGGAGGAGGAAGAAAGAAAAAAACAAAATAAAGTAATTCTGAATGTTACCTATTCAATAAGTCAACCAGGGATATTTGCTGTCCTTCCTTCCTCTGAATTCCTCAATTAAATAAATCTGAGCAGTTTTTAAAGAAAATGGCTGTTTTTCCTGCTTCTAGTCACTTATTGCACGTTATTATCTTTGCTATGGGCATTTTGGTCTCCTATTCATCAACAAATCTTTAAGAAACTTAACGACGACAAACATTAATTTTACACCATTTGTTTCAATCAGGTAGTCACAAGTGATACAAGAGGAAGTCAGACCAAAAAAAGGGAAAGAAATAAAAGGAAGCCAGAGGCTGTAACCTGTCCAGCCCTGGCGAGGTGAGAGGGAGCCGTGATTTATAAATCATACTGATCTCGGGACCCACTTTTCCTCAGTAAGTCACTGAACATGTATTAGAGTTCCTACTCTCAAGCGTCCCCGTTTCTCACGGCCACACGCACTTCAGCATTCGCCCAGAGCCACCGTCAGCACCGCTCTCCACGGAGACCGAGACACAGCGTCCAAAACAAGGAGCCCTGGTCAGTCTCACATGAAACACGAGAGGGACCTCCGGCAACGGTTTTGAAAACCAGCCTCTCCCCGAAGTTCAGCGCCCACAGCCCCAGAGGAGTGCTGTGGGCGGGCACCTTCTTAGACTCTCCCATAGTCTCCTACTGTCCCGAGTCCCGGGCGAGAGGCCTGCCCCAGTTCCCAGGACGTCCACAGAGCCCTGGTCTCCTACCCTGCACTGTATGCTCCTCGCTGTCCCTCGGGTCTTCCTCAAGGGAAGGAAAAGGAGACTTTTCTCGTTGTGCATGACCCGTGGCTGAGGCCACCTTGTCATTCACAACCAGCGGGCTTTGTTGGAAAGTGGCCGCTCGTGTTACCTGTCCAGCTGAAGCCCAGGTGGTCGGCGATGTAGGCCAGCCGCTCCTCCATCCGCTCCTGCGCATCCTGCTGATCTGCACAAGGTCAAGAACAGAATGGCCATGGCTGTCTGTGCCGGGAGAGGATCCCGCACTGACCATCCACAGAGAGGAAGTCACTTGTCCAAACAGCCGATGGTCGCACCATCGCCCTATCACCCTTCCATCACCGAGTGTGTGTGCCTGGCTTCTGGAATGGAATGGGAGGAAGGCTGAGACATCATGGAAACCACGTGCTTCCCATCTCTCCAATCAAGACCAGTCCCTGCACGAATTCTGAAGCTGTGATTTCTAGCCAGCGTCACACTCCCCTTCCCGATGGCCCCAGAGAACACGCCCACCAGGAAACGATCGCCCTCCTTGTCAGATGCCCGTGAGCTCGGAGCTGGGCTGCAGACGCGGAGGGAAGGGTCAGGCCTCCCCTCGCTCCAGACCACACAGGTCCCTCCCACCGAGGGTCACATGAGACTGAGGCCTGGTCTGGCCCGAGACCACACCTGCCTTGGCCTTGGTGAGCCTGGGGGAGGGCAGTGAGGGACGTGTTTGCATGTATGTCTTTTGGGCAAAGTTTTTGTCTGCTTACCAACAAGCAAGCGCTTCTATCACCCCCACAAACTGACGTTCCATTCATGTTTAACCCCACTAATGGATGGGCAGTGTTTTATATCACGGTGTGTGACAACCTCTATCACGCAAATTTAAAAGTCCTGGTCTTTATTGCAGAGATACCGGAAGCTCCGGGGCCACTTCTCAGCACCATCTGAGGTTTCCATGGTGATAACTCAGCGCCATCGGCCCCTCACAGTCCACTAAGTCATGCACAGCTGGAGTTTTGTTGTCTGCTGCTTCCAACCGGGCCGCGTCAATGAGAAGCACCGTTTACCTTACGCTGGTGTGTGAAAATGTGACCAGCAGGATCTGAAATCCAATCTTTCTGAATCAAAAACAGATCCACTAAACTGGAATTTCCTATGTGAAATCTTCTTGAGCAAAGGACATCCTAATGATGACAAAAATTACGTGTCAATTATCTTCAAGTACAGAAAGGTGAAGAAAAGCCACGGATCCAGATAACGCAAACAAACCCAACACACTTCGGTGCAAGAGCAGGCGTGCTGGGCTGCAGGCGGGGCCCGGCCCTGCAGAGCAACAAAACTCCCTGTGGGCGCGGCTCGCGTGCGACGGCCGGCCGGACGAGGCAGGGCCGTGGCCGGTGTGGTCACGTTCCCACACGCATTCTCACGGCTCAATCTTGAGATTGTTTTCACAGATAAGAGTGTACAGAGAAAGCACACAACACGAAGGGCTCACACAAACACAGGAGCCTCTGCGGAAGCTTAAAGAAAACGAGACTCGAACCACCAAAGGAAACAGACAAACGGCACAGCGACACGGCTCGTGACATGCGGGGCCCAGGGAGCCCGGGGGGCAATACCTTCCGTGAGGTCATGGCCACTCTCATCGGGGATGCGCTCAATCAGAGTCTCAATGGGCTCATCCCAGATGGGCCTGGCGTCAAAGATGTCCTCAGGGCCCGCGCGCTCGGGCGCGGCAGGTGGCAGGCTCTCGATCACCGAGGCTTCCAGGGCGCTACTGCTCTCGTCATCCGAGACTGCCTCCTGCTCCCTCTCTGCCTGGCTGAGCCTGTCCACTAGCTTGGACGCCTCCTCGCTAATCTCCTCGAAGAACTCTATGGAGTCCCTGTAAAGGTCAAGGAAGTGCTCCCTGCTCTCCCGGGTGGGGCTTGGGGCCCCCCTGCAGGAAGATGGGGCGCCTCTGCTCTTCACCGGCAGGCGGGAGGCAAACATCTTGGGTCTCGAGGCTGCGGCCTCCGACTCGAGCGCGAGCTCCTCCGCCCACTCCCCGCTCTCCGCTTCAGCCTCAGCACAGCTTGGAGCTTTCGCTGGACTTCTGGTCTTTGAGTCCCAAGGCCTGGCCTCTGAGCCAGAGGTGCCCCTGTCTTCTGCGGCCCTGCCTGGCACGTCCTGTCCCTGAGGAGGCCCTGTCTTCTGCAGGGAGGAGTGCAGAGGCGAAGGCTGCGGCCCCACTGCGTGGGGGGGCGCCTTCACCGGGATTTTAGACCTGGGCTTTGTCTCCTGCTCGCTCCTGTCCTCGCCTGGGCTGGGCAGCAGGCTCTCCTCTGCAGGGGCCGGGGCGGGGACAGCAGGGGGCACGGGCCGGACCAGGACCTGGGACTGGCTCTCCGAAGGAGGCACGCTCTCTGTGGCTGCCGTGGGGATCTCAATGACTGACTTCTGCTCCTCCGGGGAGGAGTCAGGAGAGCCACCGTCCTGTCCTGAGACTCCAGACCCAGTGACTGTGGAGTCGTCCATCAGGACCTGGACAGCGGGTGGAGGAGGTGCGGCGCCCCCGGGCATGGAGGGCAGGTCCTCGGCGCCCACAGAGGCAACCAACGTGTCCAGGGGGGCTGGGATCCCTGTCGGGGAGCAAAAGTGACTATCGGAAGCCGGGGTTCCCTCTCCCTCCTCACTCAGGTCAGAGGGGAGCAAGTCAGCCAGGTCTGTGTCTTTTGATTCTGAAAGTGCCAGTGACCGAGCTGGTGTCTCCGGCCCTGAGGGCTCGGCGGCAGCCCCGTCTCCTGCCACGTCCTCAGAGACTGTCTCCTCCTGGGAGTCCTGCCCGATTTGGAAAAAGTGAAAACCGTCATCGGCGTAGGACCTCTTTGTCATGTCGATGGCGCCGCTCCGGGTCATCTCGAACAACTTGCCCTCCTGAAACAGGAACGGGTTCTGGTCACCGGTTGGGGTCCCCTCTTCGGTGGGGGTCCGGGCCGGCGTGGTGTCTGGGGTGGTGCCCTGGGACAGCCTGTCTGCCATCAGACCGAACACCTTCTGCTCCTCCTCCTGCACGCGGGCCTCAAAGGCTTCGTCATCCTCGCGGATCTCGCTCCAGGAATCCGAGTCCACGTGGCTGGTGGTGATGACGACTGTGCTCACCTGTTCGCCGGGGACCGCAGAGGCGCAGGGCTGCGGGGGCCCGACGGACGCAGGGGCGCCATCCACCTGCGTCTCCCACAAGGTGCTTTCTTGTGTGGATTTCATGCTCTGGCCCTCAAAACTGCACTCTCTGCTTGAAACGGTGGCATGGGAGGAGCGGGCCACCGCCACACCTTCCGCAGAGGACGTGATGGTCACAGAACACGCTTCTGCCGAGTGGAAACTCGTGTATCTCACCTCTGTCTGGGTTTTGCTCTCTTCGCTGGAGAAAAAAGACTGGGGAGGAACGTTTTCATACGGGCTTGTGACGTGAAGGTCACAGACGTCTTCGGTCCCGGCTCGGTCGGAGCCTGGGCCGTCCGTGGACAGTGTGTCTGTGTGAGTGGTGGTGGCGGCGAGCGTGGGGCAGGCCCTGGGGAGCCTCCTGGGGGCGTGGCCGGGTCCTGTGGCCCCCGCTTCCGTGGTGGGAGGTGCAGAGACGAGGTCTTCATCTGACCCTCTTCCTTCAGATGCTGGACCATCGGGCCCTGGGGGCGGAGGTGAAGAGCCTTCGCTGGGGAGCACAGCTCCGGGGCGCGCCTCTCCCTCCGAGTCCTTCTTCTCCGGGGGCTGCGGGGCCGATGGCTCCTCCCAGCCAGCCAGCTCCTCGTGGACCTCAGCATGGGGGGCACCACAGGGACTTGAGGGGCTGGGCGAGGCCCAGCTGCCTGTGCTCCCCGCTTCACACCCGAGGCCCGCACAGAGTTGGGGCTGGTCAGCATCTCTGTCCAGGCCGTCGGAGGCTGGGTCCGGGCCCCCGGGGCGACCCACCTGGCTGCCTTCCGGCGGATGAGGTGCGCACGCTTCTTCTCCCGACGCCCCGGGCCCCTCAGCATCCTCCCTCACCCTGAACGTGTACTGCTTGGAGGCGGTCGGCTGGAAGGGCATTTCCTCGGGGCTGGAGCTGGAGTCCACGCTGGATGGGAGTGGGGACGGCGGTTGCACGTGGATGACCGGCTCCGGGAGCAGGCCTGGGTCGGCGCCCGCTCTCTGCAGCCCCAGCTCCGGCTCGCTCTCCGAGGAGGAGGATGTTGCCCTGCTGCCGGCAGTCACCACCACAGGGACGTCACGCCTGTCCTCGGTGTGCTGCCCACACGGCCCGCCCACATCCGCCGGACGCTGGGTGTCGGGCTGGGAAGAGGAAGAGCCCTCGGGCTCGGGCTCTCTCCGGTGGCCCCTCTTCTGCTTGGCTTCTAGCTCGAGCTCGTCAAAGGTCTTGATCTTGGCGGCCATTTTAAACATCTCCTCCTCAGGGGTGAACCTCTTTCTCTCCCCGTTTTCCATGTCCTCCTCTGCGCATTCGGGAATCACAGCTGGTTTGGGGGGGCTTGTGTCTGAGGCCTTGGGGGTGACCTCGTAGCTGATTTCTTCGGAGCTGGGAGTGTCGGGGGACAGGGGGCTCTTCCCTGAGCTCTCCACGAGGGATGTCTGCTCGAGACTGTCGTCCTCGGCGCTGCCGTCGGGGTCGCGGAGCAGCCGGGCCCGCACGGAGGCCCCCTCGGAGAGGAGCTCTGCTCTGGCGACAGCGGCAGGGAGAGGAGAGTGGCCCGGGAAGACGCCGGCCTTCACCTTGGGCTCCACTGGGCTGCCCTCCAGGGAGTCGCGGCACGGGGACTCGCGCAGGGGGCTGGGCTCCAGGGAGTCCGGGGTTTTGTGGGAGGAGTTGTCCTCCAGCACGGGGCTGGCCTCCAGGGAGTCCTGGTGGCTTACCGCCAGGGACTCGTCGGCCCCGGGGCTGAGGACCTCGGTGTCGGGCTGACGGAGGGACAGCTCCAGGCCTGGAGGGCTGCGGGGGGCGGCCTGGGCCTGGCCAGTCATCACGGGGGCCTCGAGCTCGGGACTTGTGGGTCTCTGAGCTCGGGGCTCAGTCCGTGTCTCGTGGGCAGGTGGACCGTCCTCACCGGGCACGTCCTCAGTCAGACGGGCAGGAGCCTCCTTCGCTGGGGACACAGCGCAGTGGCCCAGGTCGCCGCCCCCGGGGGTGGGGCCCGTCTCTCTGGGAAGGTCCGGGGTGGCCTCCTTCACACCGCTGGCTGCGGGCTCAGCGCCCCCGGTGACAGCCACGCCAGGCTCTCCGGCAGCGTCGCCAGTGTCTTTGGTGGAGGACCGTTCTTCACCCGAACGGCTGTCTGTTTCCAAGGGGGTGGTTTCACTGGGCTCCCCAAGTTGCTCCTGGCTTTGCTTTGGTGACAAAGAAAGGCTCTCTGGGCTGGTCTCGGGGGTCTCGGCCAGGCCCTCGTGCTTGTAGCTCTCCTCTGAGCTGGCCTGGGGGGTCCCCTCCATCAGGCTGCCACATGGGGACCCCACCGCCCCCTCCTGCCGCAGGTTCTCCCAGCTGCCATCCAGGCGGAAGGCCAGGCCCGGGAGCAGCTCCCCGCTGTCCGGCTCCGGCTGGAAGGCCCTGGGGAAGGGGCTGGTGAGCACTTGCTCCGGGACCAGCTGCGCCTCCGCCGGCTCCGGCTCCTCCCGGTGGCAGAACTGCTGGTACCGGGCGTTGTCCTCCAGCTCCTGCCTAATCACCGCCGAGAAGTCGGTGGAGGTTCTGCGGTCGGGGCTGATCTGGGGGTCCCCATTGCCCGGCTCGTCCGGCTCCTCCCCGAGGGCCTGCCCCACAGGTGGCGGCATCGTGTGGCCCGACACCGGCTCCTTCCCTCCAGCGGCGTTTTCTCTCGGGCTAGAGGCACCTGTGGCCACAGCTCCCGGGAACCTCTGGCCGGGCTTGGGGGGCGGACTCCCGGTTTTCGGGGTCTCTCTCTGGGCGGGCCCCTGCCCCTTTTCTTTCTCTGCCCGAGCCCGGCCCTTTTCCTGTGGCGGCTTTGGTTTGGGGGATTTGTGCTCGAAGAGTCCGGCCTTGTGTTTGGACGGGTCCTGACCTGACTGAAAGGCCTTCATCAACTCCCGCACGGACATGGTCTCCTCGATGCGCTCGGTCCTCGAGGTGGGGGACACGGGAGCTGCCTTTTCCGTTTTCCCAGACGGGGGCGCCGAGAGGCGCTTCTCCGCTTTCCCAGGGGCTGGCCCTGGCGGGTGCTTTTCCGTCCTGGCCGCCGGGGACACGGGCAGGCGCTTGTCTGTCCTCCCCGGTGACGCAGGTGCATGTTTGTCCGTCCTTCCCGATGGAGATGGCGACGCAGGTGGGTGTCTGTCTGCTCTGCCTGAAGGTGACACAGGGGAGTGTTTCCCATTTTTGCCTGACAAGGATGCAGGCGACGGTCTGTCGGTTTTCGTTGGGGGAGACACGGGCGAGTGTTTGTCGTTTTTCGTTGAGGGAGACACGGGCGAGTGTTTGTCGGTTTTCGTTGAGGGAGACACGGGCGAGTGTTTGTCGGTTTTCGTTGAGGGAGACACGGGCGAGTGTTTGTCGGTTTTCGTTGAGGAAGACACGGGCGAGTGTTTGTCCGTTTTACTCGGTGGTGATGTGGGAGGATGCCTGTCGGACTTGGCGGAGGCGGTGAGGGAAGAGTGTCTGTCTGCCTTGGAGGCCGGGGGGGCAGGTGCCCGCCTGTCGGACTTCAGAGGGGGCGAGGCGGCTGGTGGCAGCCTGGGGCTGGCCCTCCGGGGCACTTCCTCTCTGCCCTTGACTCTGACGGGCAACTTGCTTCGACCTTTCTGTTCGTCTTCCACCCGCTTCTGAAGGGCCTTCACTTTGTCCTTGATGGAGCCGATGGGTGTCTCTTCCACCAAGGGCGACGTGGCCTTCCCCGCGGGCTGCGGCTCCGGAGCTAACCCCGCGTCCTCCTCCGCGGACTCCTCGGAGCTGCCCTTTCGCAGCCCCAGCTTCCCCGTGCCGGCCTGTGCGCCCTCCTCTTTCTGCGTCAGGTCTTCTCTCAGCTTCCTCCGCGCGGGCTTCTTCACGCCCAGGCCCGGCTTGCGCTCCTTCTGCGCTCTCTGCGTCCCATCTCGGGGAACGTCCTTCCCTTGGCTCCCAGCGCGCCCGGCCCCGGCCGCACGGGGCACTGGCTGCGGGGCCCCTCCGGGAGAGGCCGTGTAGGAGCTCAGGTCCTCAATGAGGTAGTTGACCAGCCCCGTGGCATCCTTCTGTCCCTGGGCTGGGGTCTCCCTCGCTAGTCTCACTTCCACACAGGGGACCTCGGGGACTTCCAGGGGTGCCCTCTGCTTGGCCTCCGCTATCTCCTCGTCACTGACAACTACCCACTCCTCGTCCTGCTGGGGCCCCGG
This sequence comes from Myotis lucifugus, assembly GCF_000147115.1. NCBI lineage: Eukaryota > Metazoa > Chordata > Mammalia > Chiroptera > Vespertilionidae > Myotis > Myotis lucifugus. Next base: position 195,978 of record NW_005871823.1, on the reverse strand, counting down.
CTCACGGCCCTCCCCCTCCGAGCACCCCCCCCTCAGGATCTCGTTCACCTTCTCTAAGTCCTCCTTCACTTTCTCCACGATTTCAAAGGGCTCCCCCGGCTCCTCCTGGGAGGGCCCAGCCGGCTCCTTGTCCCTGAGCGGCCCTGCCCTGTCGGCCGCATCTGTGGTCAGCAGGGCACTCATCTTCAGCAGGCCCTGTTTCATCTCAGAGACTTCCGAGAGCAGGTCCGGGCTCGCCAGGGCTGGGGCCTCAGTGACCAGCTGGCTTTTCAGGACAGATGTTTCTGTCGACTCTGTCTCATCATCTTGGATATGCATGGAAAGCATTGGAAGTAAAATGGAAATCAGACAAGAAATTGGCAAATGTAACCAGGACCAAGGACACAGGGTCTTCCTGGCGCGGTGGGAGGGACAACAAAATGGGCAGGGTGGCGGATCCACGAGGTCTCAGGAGACAAAGCAAAGCAAGGCTAAGGGGAACTGAAAGGAAAATGAGCAGGAAATAACTTGCTTCACTCCTCACTTGTCGCACACCCACACTTACAACAGCGCTGAGACCAGCCGTCGACACACACGCCGATGGCGTCACAAACCAACACAGAGACAGGCAGGGACAGCACATGGAGGCATCTCAAGATTGTTCAGACGGCACAGATGGATGTGGAAAGAAAAATACACGGAGGAGGGAACGCAGCATCAGGAACTGCAGAGCCCATTTCCTCTGGCAGAAAGCCAGGCGTAGCCAACGCAGGGTGCGCCTCGGACCGCACGCAGTCTGGAACCGGCTCCGTTCGGCCACACAATGACTATACCCCAGGTCTCTGAATCCGCTGCAGACCGGCTTTTCAGCTAAGGAAATGCACACCTAACAGTGAGACACAGGCTCTGGGGCGGAGAGGCCTGGCCCTCTCCTCGGAGCCGCCTCCTTGTTTAGACACTTACAGGAAAGACCAAGGAGGGAAGAAAGGAAAAAAAAGAAAAACCACAAGACAACCGTGGTGAGGACACATCTGTGAGTCCAAAGTTAAAACGTGATGCATAGCAACCCCAGTCGGAGACACGCACACAGACACACACAGCTGTGTAAGCCAAGTTATTTCCATGCAGAGCGGAGGCGGGTGAGGGGAGGCAGGCAGGGGGTGGTCGGGAGGGACAGACAGCGGGACCGACTGTGGGGAAGCTCCGCCACCACCCACCGCCCAGCGCTGGCTGCGGGTGCGGTGCTCAGGGCGCGGCTGGTGGGGCCCAGGCAGGGCAGCCGCTCAGGGCTCAGGGACAGCCCCTCCTCAGCCCCTCAGGGACACTATTTTACACCCAGCTGCATGTTATTTAATAATCACCTTTAAACTAAAATAAAGCCAAACATCAGTCTATATTTGAAAATTTAAAACAGTCACAACACCGAGGGGGCCAGGGAGGACCCAGGCTTTACGGCAATGTGGCGCTTTTCTTCATCACGATGGAGCCTGATGCTTGGCTTCAATTTTAATCCCCAAGTTTGTATCCAAGGAACAAAGAAGCTGGCCGTTTAAATGCACACAGTGGTTCTGAACAGGAAAGGGGAGAGCAAAAAGAAATCTCTTTAAAATAGGAACTGTCCCACTCGCGTGATTCAGTGGTCGAGCCTCGACCTATGAACCAGGAGGTCACGGTTCCATTCCCGGTCCGGGCACAAGCCTGGGGTTGGGGCGTGCAGGAGGCAGCCGATCAATGAGTCACTCTCGTCATTGATGTCTCTCTCTTTCCCTCTCCCTTCCTCTCTGAAATCAGTAAATATATATTTTAAAAACAAAAAATTAATGAAGGCAATCTAACCTATCATCTTTTTAATAAACGAAAAGTGCCTTCTCTTGAAAAAAATAAGTATTTGTTGAGAAGACAGTCTCTGTAATATCCATTTATAAAAATATATTAAAATAATTTGTATCAATATAGATTTGCTCAAACATAAACCAATGAAAACATCCAGAATTTCAAGTGTCCTAGTCCCAAATGCTGCTGTACCATGAGGGGGAGGAGACTCACTGAAAAGCTCAGATGACCGTTTCCAAGCCCTCAGACCACTGCTCGGGGCCAGACGACCACGTTAACCGGCTCCAGGTTTTCTTCTCTTGGAAGCACCACCCCGAAATGTAGCTCATCAAAACAAATCTTAAATGAATGAACATTAAAAAAATAGAATTTCTTCTGAAGCATATGGGGCAGAAAAGCAAAAATAAATACATAAATAAAACCTAAAAAATTGCCAAGCTAGTGTGGCTCAATGGTTGAGCGTCAACCTATGAACCAGGAGGTCAGGGTTTGATTCCTGGTCAGGGCACAGGCCCGGGTTGTGGTCTCCATCTCCAGTAGGGGGTGTGCAGGGGCAGCCAATCAATGGTTCTCTCTCATCATTGATGTTTCTCTCTCTCCCTCTCCCTTCCTCTCTGAAATCAATAAAAATATATTAAAAAACTACAGAATTCAGGTTCTTCCGCACAAGAAGCCCAAACTGCCAGAACAGGTCGGTGACCTACAAGGCTAGCATGCCGCGGCTCCGGCGGGTGCGAGGGCTGGGCGCAGGCCCCAACACTGCTTCTCTCTGCGCTGGGTGGTTCGGGGACCTGCATCCTTGTGTGAAAGGCGCTCCATGACGACACAGCTGTGTGATTAGAAATCCCGGAGGTTTTACTGTGGGAACCCACGGCTCTTTTCCCGGAAAGCTCTCCCAGAGTGCGGCCTGGCCTACAGCGGGCGTTTGGCTGCTTCACCACAGTGGGGGGCGGGGAGGGGCGGCGGCGGCGAGACAGCATCACTTTCGCAGGTGCGGCCACAGAATCAGGAGCTCTCGAGGGCTCAGTGCTGGCTGCACAGCAAGTGATGCTGTCGTGTCGGTGGTGGAGGTGAGGTGACAATGGCGCGCTAACAGAGGGACAGACACGGCGGGCCTCCAACAAGCGGGCGCAGCGGGGAGCAGGGTATCACAGAGGGTGAGCGTGTAGGAGGAGAATCATAGTGCTTCTCCGCCAATGAGGTCACAGTTAGATGTCTCTATCATTTAACTGGCCAAGCTGCTTTCTAAATGCATGTTAATGATGACTCAGAATATAAAACATAATGATTACAGTAGTTAGTAATGGCCACTAGCTCGCATGTCTTTAGTCAGCTTTCAAACAAAGTTAAGTTTACTTAAAATCTTACTTTTTTCTGATGTCACATCGATCTGAAAAAAAACACACACATAAATTGAATGGTTATAACAGTGTTTTCTCTCTCCCGTCTCCCTCCCCGGCCCCCAGCTCTGAGCTCCAAGTCACGATCACATGCGTGGGGACCCCGTGCACTGGGCACAGAGCCTTGGCTGCACTTCCTCATGACAGTTTCCTTGATTCTTATCCAAACTTTGAAAAAACGAATCTCTTCTAGATACTGTGGATGGGGAGCCCTTTCTAACACGTTTTTCCAGGGCAGACGGGCCCCAGGGTACGCCTGTGTTAGAAATGCACCGTTATCAGGAAAAGGACAGGGAGAGAGGGAAGCAGGCAATCAACGTGCCCACTTTGTGGAGCACAAAGCGCATGCCAGGTGGCACGTTCCACGGACATGGTGCCCCTGTCACTCATCACAAGCCGAAGGACAGTTCCTGGACAGAATGCACTGATCGCTAACAGGTCCTGAGACTAGTCAATAGGAACCGTCCAGCGTGGGAAAGGCTCATCAGAGGGTGGCTAGGTGGCTCCCAACTGCACCGCTCGGCTGGAGGGCGCGCGGCCTCCTCCTCCCAGCTCTGGGGCCGTGTCACCAGGCACGGGAAGGACGTGGATGGGAGACGGAGTGACTGGACAGTCGAGGGAGAAGACCTCAGTCTGGCCACAGGCTCCTGTGTCTGGGGAGTCTGTAACCCCCTCCTGCCCTGCCTGCAGCCAGAGTGTCCATGAAAAAGCGGAGTCAGGGCTTCTCTGGACCGATAATGCCTTACATGTTCAGCGGGTGGGTACAAGGGCATGTATTACATTTTTCTATTTTTGCATTTCGAATCCATCAGAATAAATTGAAAACAAAATTAGTATATTTGAAAACATTAACGTGCAACTACTAACAACCGCACTTGTCTTAGAGACAGAACCCTTATGTTCCTCGGTAAGTATAAGGCTTCCCCAATGACCTCTCTCATTTCTACGGTAACGCTAGGCGTTTTCAGTTTTCTACAAGGGACACCCTCCCCCAGCTTGGACTGTAGGAGCAGGTGTGACTGAAATGGCTACTCCTGCACGGTCTCCGAGCCATGCTGCCTCCCCTGCGGTGGGAGGCGCAGCCCTGCTTTGCTGGGGCACCGGGAGGAGCTGCCCGCAGGATCATGTGCACACCCTGCCCCCGGCACTGCCATCACCTGACGGGTGAACGACATGCTCCCTAGTTTTGGTCTCAGTGGTTCTCAGACTTTCTGGCCCGAAGACCCTTTAACTCTTACAAACGACCCAGGAGTCTGAGGAGCTGTGGTCTGTGTCTGACTCAGATAAGGAACATGTGTTACAAAAATGAAGCTGAGGAAATGTTGGGACCTAAGGACACGTGTACCAATACCAAGCACACGTCCCGGAGTGTCCGTGCGGGCGGCATCAGCTGAGGGGACCTGCGGTGAGAGGCGAGGAAGGGCCCCGGGCTATATGACCAGGAGATGGGTCTCTGCCAGCCAGCCTGTGAGAGCCGCCGAGATGACGGGGTGGCCTCAGCGGTGGGTAGAGAAGTAGGTACATGGCAAAGACGGGGCAACGTTCTCCAGGGAAGTGCGCCTGTCCTCACTGGCTCAGAGTGGTGGGCTGCGGCCCGAGAACACAGGGCACCGGCGCTCTGATGGGTCAGCGACAGGGTCACACAATTACCTCTTCCTCCTGCTCCGGATCCGACTCGGACTCCTTCGCCAGGCACCACGCGGGATGGAAAAGAACAGAGAGTTTAGGAGGAAAGGTTAAGAACCGCCCGGCATTCAGTCAGGGCACTCTGACATTTTCTAACCGTTCACTGGAGAGGCGCACAAGCTAAAAAGGGTTGATTTAAACTCACAAGTCTGGTGACTCGAGACACAAAGGAACCTAAATTATGAAGATACTCATTTCAGATGCTAGGTCGCCGGCAGCCTCAAAGTTGGACCTTTAATGGGTTGGCGGGCACGGTGCTGGCTGGCCAGGCTGAGAGCCACAAAGCAGCGTGTGGCGAGTATCGTCCTGGCCCACGGGCAGCATGTCGGAGTTCTAGGGCTATAAACACCAGTAGATTCTGATGCCCAGCTGTCTGGCTCTTTATACTTTTGTTTTGCGTTATGACTGAACAGGAAGCCGCCCTGGACCGTCACAGCATCAACACCGCGTCTGCCCCGGACAATGTGACAACAGGTGAGCGAGCCCTGGCCGTGGCTCAGGTGGTGGGGCGGCGTCCTGTGCACCAAAAGGTTGCAGGTTCCATTCCGGTCGGGGCATGCAGGAGGCAGCCAATAGATATTTCTTTCTCTCCTTGCCTCTCTCTCTAAAAAATCAATAAAAATATTAAAATAAATAAAGCCAATGCTTTCTTCACGGCACACTGAAGGCTCACTGAACTCAGAGCCACAGCTCATTATCTTCACAGGAAAATAAGATTGATTGATTTTTATCAAATAAGGAGCTGCAATGCTGCACATGATGCCGTGAGCTTTTCTACGTGACTGATCTCTGTTTACAGGAATCATTCGTTAAGGAAACCAGACGGCGGGTAAAAAGCAGTCTAGGAAGTGCTTGTTTTGTGGAGTCCAATGTAGAACTTTAAACGTATTTCCCTCCGCCAGGGCTCACCCCACTGCACCCTGTCCCCACCTCTCGGACACACTGCCTGACAAGAGGCCGCAGCCTACTGGGCATGGCTGGGTGGGCTTCCCATGAGGAAGGGCTACTGGTTAAAATATTTTTAAATTAAAAAAGTTATCCCCAACATATAATTCATTCAGCTGTCTTCCTTGGCTTGATAGAGTAATCAAGAATTTTTCTGTATAAGCAGGAGAAATCACAGACCATCTGCATCAGGAAGAGGCCTGCCTGGAGAGTTATACCCAGATGTAGCTGGACCGGGGGCAGGAATGAATGAATGTTTCCTTTGCAACAATGTTTCAAATCTGCTCCTTGGAACATGGAAATATTTTGTATACTAATCATGTTAAAATAGTTGAAAAATTAATTTGATACTCCCAAGATATTACAGTTATAAAATGAACAGGTAATGCCTGACTGGCGTGGCTCACGGTTGACCTATGAACCAGGAGGTCACAGTTCGACTCCCAGTCAGGGCACATGCCCAGGTTGTGGGCTTGATCTCTAGTGTGGGGTGTGCAAGAGGCAGCCGATTGATGATTCTTTCTCATCATGGATGTTTCTCTCTCTCTCTCCCTCTCCCTTCCTCTCTGAAATCAATAAAAAATATATTTAAAAAATATAAATAAACTGAACAGTAATTATTTTAGCAACAAGACGCAATGCCATGAGGTTGCTCTGCATGTGGTATTTAGAACCCACCTATGAGCTGGTGGAGAGCCACAGCTAATGGCCCAACAGGTTTGGGTACCAGAGGCCCCAGCATGGTCCCAGGAGGGCACACAACAGCAATAATGAAGATGAAGTCAGTTATTTGGTTTTTAAAAACTAGTCCAAAAAGTTAAATCTTAAATTAAACATTTCTGTCTTCTGTATCCAATATGCGTTCATAGAAATTTTTCATCACAATGAACTGGATAGGAAATAAGGTGGAGCTTCTTTTGTTCTGACTTCCATGGAAACTCACGGATTGACAGGGAATCCAAAATGACTGCTCCCTGTGTAGCATGCGATGCCCCTGCTGTACACGGTCCTGGATTGCAGATACCAACGCCCCCCACCCCCACCCCCGAGCCGCACGCAGCGCCTCTGCGATACCTTGATGTAGACAGGCAGGGTGATGTTCAAGTTGCAGATGGCCTGGTGCACCAGGCCTCGCGTGGACTTCGGCTCCTTCATAAATGATAGTCGTCCGCACGGCTCCTGAGTCGTGTCTCGTACCTTGGACAAGAAAGGCACGTGTGTCACCACACAGGACGCATGTGGCTTCTTTAAGGAGATGATTCCCCAAAGAACTGGGGGACAGACAATGCATTTGAGAATGCCGAGTAAGGGTTCGAGGCTGCTCCTTTCTCCCTGTCCTTTTACAACTTACAATTGTTTTTTTAAAAATCATCCAGCTTTTTAAAAAATTGTGGTAAAACAGACATAACAAAATTCACCTTTTCCCTCACCGTGTTTCAGTGTACAGTCAGTGGCGTCAGGCGCTCACCCAGCTGTGCAATCGTCACTCCTTTGCAGCATGTTGACCATCCCAAGTACCAACTCTGCCCCTGCCCCCGGGACTGCCCACCTCCTCTGCCCGGCCCCCGGGGACTCGCTTCCACCTGCCTCTACACTTGCCTCCTCTGGGACCTCGGAGAGATGGACTCAGACCATGTCTGTCCTTTGTGCCTGGTTAATTTCACTCAACATATGTCTTCGAGGCCCATCCGTGTTGTAGCATGTGTCAGAATTTCATTGCCTTTTAAGGCTGAATAACATTCCATGGTGTGTACAGACCACTCTTGGCCTATCCATTCATCTGCAAATGGATATTCGAGATGTTTCCATGTTTGGGTGAATAATGCTTTCGTGACATCAGCGGGAAAGTAACCGAGTGCCTGCCTCAGACCTTTGGGGCCTAGACCGAGGAGTCCAATCCCTGGACCTGCGGTCGCCGTGGTCTCACGCTGAGCACTGCGCACTGTTTCCCAGGGGCTGCACCGTGTGACTTCCCACCAGCAATGCATCGGCCCCCGTTCTCACTCGGCCTCACCAACACCAGTTTCCGTTGTTTGGGTAACAGCTATTCCCATGGGTTCGGAGCAGGATCTCACTGTGGCTGGAATATGACTTTGCTGAGCATCTTTTCATGGGCTTACTGGCCACCTAACACCTTCCTCGGAGAAATGTCTATTCAGGTCCTCTACCCATTTTTGTATGGGGTTGTTTATAAATGGTGCTTACACAGCAATGGTATCAAATATTAGTCAATCACACAGCCGTTTGTGTTCAGTGGCTCTGCCGCCCTCAGCAGTTACTGCTCCATGGAGTGGCCTGTAGGACAGCTTTCATCAGGCAAAACTGGTGACCAGCAATGGCACCATGAGAGGCTCGGCAGAGATCTTGGGAGAACTCAATCGATCTAAAAAATTAAGCAGGTTGCCCAGCCTGAGTGGCTCAGTGGTTGAGCATCGACCTATGAACCAGGAGGTTCAATTCCGGGTCAGGGAACATGCCTGGGTTTCATGCTCCATCCTCAGTAAGGGGCGTGCAGGAGGCAGCTGATCAATGATTCTCTCTCATCATTGATGTTTCCATCTCTCTCTCTCTCTCCCCCTTCCCCTCTGAAATCAGTAAAAAAATATTTTAAAAACATTAAGCAGCTGAACAGATTTGTGCTGGGAGAAACCATGAGGGGTTTGGTAATAAAAGGGTAAGAGATGATGAACTGCTTGGGAATCAGTCGCCTGAGGCTGGACTGGGAAAAGCGAGGGAGCCCAGTGCTGTCCTGTCCTGTGTGGGCGGGGCATCGGGGCCTCCAGAGAAGTGCAGTGCTTGTGGGCAACGGGACAGTGAGTGGCGAGAGACGGTGCGGAACGGAATTACTTCCTTCCTACTTCACAAGCCTCTCATTTATACGTGCTTGTCCCTCCTTAGGCGTGGGATCTGGGGGAGATGTAATGATCATCGCCAAACTCTGCGCAGGATGAACGGTCTGAAACAGACAGGGAGCTCGTGTGCACTGAGGTGCCTCCGGAGTGGCTGCTGAGCGACTGTGGAAGGAGGCCCGGCGAGAGCGCTGCCTGGGGTCATCTCACTTTACGCTGAGTGGGCTCCTAGGCCTTTGGAGAGTCCTTTGCTCTCCTCACTGGTGAAATTCACACATTTAAATCACTTAAGCACAAATATTTAAAAGGAACAACATTTAAAAAGAGAGAGGCTTTCCTTTAAAATTTGAAAAAGTGCCAAAACCGGTTTGGCTCAGTGGATAGAGCGTCAGCCTGTGAACTGAAAGGTCCCAGGTTCGATAACTTGGTTGCGGGCAGATCCCCGGTGGGAGATGTGCAGGAGGCAGCTGATCGATGTTTCTCGCTCATTGATGTTTCTAACTCTCTATCTCTCTCCCTTCCTCTCTGTAAAAAATCAATAAAATATATTTATTTTTTAAAAAAAATTGAAAAAGCCAGTTTTTCTAATTAATGAATTGGCTGTCCTTAAACATAGTCTTGAAATTGAATTTGAACTTCAAAAATGAAAATGGTTGGTTTTCTAGAACTTTAACATTTTACAAATATGGTTTAAATAATTGCTGAAAATGACTGAAAAGCAAATATTCTCTCCTTCTAAAGGAAGTTAAACCTTACTTGATGTAGAACAAATGTGCGTAAAAATTCCATATAGATAGTTACCTTGACAAAGAGAGGAAGTCTGTTTTCTTTAAAGGCAAAAAAACTGAATATGTGATGCTGGCCACTCTTGGTCAATGGCACGAGATTGCCAAAGCAATCAACGTAGATGGGCTTTCCTTCCAGCACCTGGTGAGGCAGAGCAAGCAGCACAGACTAGAGTAAGTGCAGTCATTACCTGTTATTTACATAAAGGACTGGGGATCCCTGTTGGAATGTTAAGACCTACCCACAACCATCACTCAGTTGCTATGTCTTGTCCCCCCGGGGACAAAGCATGTCCTTGGGGGACCTGCAGGTGTGGTGGCCTCTAATGCTGACGCCCTTGTTTCTAACATTACCCCCAAACTGGCAGAGCTTTAACTCCTGGAGTCCATCTTCTGATCGGGTCGTTTTTACATCCAATGAGTCACACTACTTGACCTCACCGTCCACACCCACGCCGATGACGAAGCCTGAAATCAGCAGGAGTGACGCAGAGGCCTGGGCAGCTCACGTCCACACTGACACTGAGGGTGCCCTTCCTGACTGCTGTCCTCACCACTGCAAGTTACTCCAAATGAGGAAAGACAAGCCTTCTCCACTGCTGCCGCCGCTGACACACTTAACACTTGGAGTGCGGGTGAATTTCCCGCCAAAATATAAGATGGCTCTGTCTTTTGGTTTTGTTCCATCCACCAAAAGGGTGGATTACAAACAAATATTTGGTAATACGCAGTTACAATCGGCCCGAGTTTACACGTTTCCCGCACTCCACCGCAAATCTATATGAACCGAGTTAAAGACGGCTCCCGCGGAGTACGCGCAATTCACGCGAGCCGACTTAACTCGTTTCCCGCACTCCAAGTGTTCATGGCTGAGTCCTCCTCCCCCATGATTGCTCCGTAAGAGAGCCCTTTCCCTCCTCCTCTCAGGATGGAGGCTGAGACGATCCTGACAGGACTGGCCCAGACGGACTAGGAAGAGCTCGTGTTGGACCTTGACCTTCTAACTGACCAGGATGAGGACTGGTCTTTTTTTAACGTGCGGTCCTATTTACTAACCACTACTTTACGTGTAATCTAAGAAGAACGGCATAGACGACGTGTCATGCGTTGCTTTGGAACCCGCACCTCCACGTCCCGGCTGCGGGCCACCTCCGCGAAGTGCTCCTGCTGCTCCAGGGTCTTGTCCACCTTGTCGTCAGTCATGCAGAAGCACCGCAGCCGCGCCTCGATGGGGTCGTGCGATTTGGCGAACACCACGAACTTGGCCATGTACGGCACGCAGATGATCTCCCTGTACACCTGGGAGGCGAAGGCGACGGACTCCTGGGTTTGCCGACAGTCGATCAGCCAGAACCTGCAAAGGATTTTGGGTCAGGCGTCCAAACCAATGGACAGCAGCCTGGCCGGCGTGGCTCAGTGGCTGAGCATCAGCGTCAACCTGTGAACCAGGTCACAGTTCAATTCCTGGTCAGGGCATGTGCCCAGGTTTTTGGGCTCCATCCCTGGTAGGGGGCGTGCAGGAGGCAGCCGATCAATGATTCTCTCATCATGATGATTCATTCTCTCTCTCTCTCTCTCTCTCTCTCTCTCTCTCCCCCCTCCTCTATGAAATCAATTAAAACAAATTTTTAAAAATCTTTTAAAAAAATTGGACACCAGTTGAAAAAAACCCTCAGTTCCTTCAATATGAGCAAAGTCATTAAGTGCTTCCTGGAAACAGAGAAGCGGGAGACGATGAGCCGGTGGGCAGAGCGAGCAGGGGGGCACTGAGGACCAGGTGTGCACCGCCAACCACTGGACCCATATTTGTGCTTTTCTTCCTTGGAAACGCTTCCCAGGGTCCAGCTTCTGAAATTTGCCCGAGTCCCAGCACCGTCCATGGAGGGAGCCTGGGGTCATCGCAATGGGTCCTCATGGGGGAGCCCTGTTCCCCTTGACGTCCCCAATCTTCCTCTCATATCCTGAAACTCTTCTCAATAAACTCTGCCCAGCGTTTCATCGAGTTACTCTTTTCCAAAACTCCCGCCACCGAGGTGGATCAATCCAACCGTTTGGAAACCTGCTTTCTCGGCAGAACTCGCGGGGGTTGTTGGGCGTGGCTCCCAGAGGAAGTCACTGCTCTGTGCTCCTTCCTGGCTGGTGGCCTCATGGGGCCTGTGACATGGCCTGGCCATGTCCCCTCAGTGTCACTGCTCAGGGCACTGAGGTTGCTGAGCCCGCCCAGTGTTCCCCGACCCCCACCCCCCGCACCACCCCTGAGGAGGGACCATTCCGCCGAGAAAGCTGAGGCCGCCAGATGCAAAGTGTTATCCACATCCTGTCGCCCTGAAACCTCGCTCCGCCTATTACTGGCTCCTTCCCTCGACTACTTCCCGCCATCTTTCCACGCCCCTGAGGTTCCCTTTCCCTCGTCACCGGTTCCTTCCTGTCCCTCGTCCACCTCTCCCCTTTTTATTAGCGTTTGATGAGGTACACATAACATAAAACTTGCCATGCTAGCCCCACCTAAGTGTACACACATTGGCATTATTACACTTACAGCCCTGGGCTGCCATCACTGACCATTTCTGCCACTTTCCGTCCTCCCAAACAGAACAAGGGTCCCCCAAACCCTGACTGCTAACTGCCCCGTCTCCGCGCACTCGCCTATTCTGGGGACCTCGCACGTGCGAACGTCCGGCTACTTCCTGCAGCGTCACGCTCTCAGGGTCCAGCTCAGCCGCTGGCTCCTGGCGGTGCTCGGCATCCCCGTCCTCACTCACGGTGCTCACTGCTCCCTCCGTCGTCGGGGGGTGAAATGGGGAACATGGGACACAGGGGCTGCCTGGCCTCCCGAGCAGGCCCCCCTCAGCACTGCCGCAGCCACGTGGCACTCTGGTCTGACCTCCGACCTCAGATGTCTGCTGCTCGCCCCCACCCTGCTGTGTCTTGTCCATGGTCCTCTCTCTTGCCTGCCAGGCTCCCTCGGGCGCCCTCTCTGCCCCGACGTGCACAGCCCCTGCACCCGGCAGGGCCCGGTAACCCTCTCCTCAGCACTTGTCATCTCTGGAGCGACAGCGGGGCCAGCACCCCAGCTGCTGCCCATGTGTGCCCTTCTGCTCTGTCCCCTGAACAGGAGTTTAAGCTCTAACCCTCTCAGCCTGTTTTCCCATCTGTAAAGTGGACACAGTACCAAGTCCCTGTAGTGAGGAAATCAAATGCGTGGGAAAGCGCCCAGCACTCCCCTGCCAGTCACACACGGGAGCTGATGGTAAACGGAGTGAGCACATGAAACAAGAGTGGACAGTGTCCGCGCAGTGAGGACGCGAGACACAGACACACACGGTCAGGCCCCCTGGTCACCTAGACCTCGAACCCACTGCACACGCATGTGCTCTCGGACCCCCTGATATTCTGCTGGGAAGCAGCTCAGGATGCGCTGGACAGCAGGGCATCTAGCACCCCCAGGCCTCTGGGACTGGACCCATCGCTGGTGGCCGCCACGGGAGGCAGGCCCCACAGGCAGAGCTGCCAATCACTTACTGTCCTGAGATTCCAACCCGACTGGCTGAGCTTTGTTACTGTACCATCACTATTCACTTTGCTGGCAAGCAGGCCCAGTTTAAAATACGAAAGTTAATACAGATTGTATTTAAAACCAACCAGAAAAACTCACTTTAAAGAACATAGAGACAAAAGGAAAAGCAAAATCCCTGGCGGGGGGCCCGTGTGGCCTCGGGCTGGTCTGAGGGCTGGACGTACCTGGCAGACACGTTGGTGGTGAAGGAAGCACACTCATTGACAAAATTTAACGGCGTGGTTCCTGTGATGTCTTCCCACTGTGCAGGAGTGGTCCCGCCTGAAACAATAGGATTGTTGAAAATTAGGCAGCGCTCAGCCTCTGATCGTCAAGTGCGTCTGTGGTTCCCTGCGCTTGGCCGCGGAAGCTGAAAGGCCACACTGAGAAGCAGCGCTGACAGCACCTCCCAGGAATGAGCTTAAAGGTTATTGGAGTCGCTGCTTCAAATGTCTAGGTGTTCTGCCCTCGACCTGACTCCCTGAGGCTGTTACTGTAGTTGGTAGGCCCTGAAGATCAATTTGATTTGTACAGGGTGGATGCATTTAAAAGATCCTTTAACTGACCAAGGAGTTGAAGGCTTTGTTAAAATAATGAAAAAATTCAGGTAGCTTTTTGTTCCTGAACTTCATGCTTTATACAATTATTTTCATAAGAGAAAAAATTCTCTCCGTTTGCAATGGAAGGTTGTAAAAAGTACTTGGGAGACATGAACAGCTTAATGAACACTGCAGGCTGATGGACAGGTGGACGAAGGCCCAAGGAAGGCCTAATCAGGTCGATGGCGCCTCGGCCACATGGTCCCTCGCTTGACCCCTGGCCAGGGATGGGCATGCCTGCCCGTTACACCTCACCTGTTTCACCTCCACACCCTGCGTCTCACGTGACAGAGGGCTAATTGTATGCACAGGGACTAAAAACCATGGGAAACGCACCCAGGAATGTGGGGCGGGAACCAGGTCGTGACCCCCTGCGTCCCTGCTAGTCCACGTAGTTTGCATTTTATTAAACGTATGGGGCAAGCTCCATGGCTTGTCATGGTGCATATAGAAAAGCATTAATGAGGAGGGAGAACTGGAGAGAGAGCAAGATAAAGGGAGAACACAACTGCCAACACGAGGGGAGGGGAGAACTTCCTCACCCCCCCGGGCGGGCGGGCGAGCAGGGCAGCTGACCCGAGCACGGGCGGGCGTGGCTGAGCCCAGGAGCACGCGGTGCTGTGAAAGGGGGGCGTTTCCCGCCAAACGATGCCTGTGAGCTTTCTACCTCCCACTCTGCGAAGGGGGCGAGACAACCAAGAGCTGGGAGTGTCTCCCTGGAGGTTGGTAGCTGTCTGAACACTAACACAACTTCCAAAGGAAAAGACCGTGTTCAGTGAATCTTGAAAAACCTTCACTCTGTTTTCTCAAGGCTGCCCCACAGGTCCGTGATGACAGACCCGACTCCCACACAGAGGTCAGGTCTGAGCTGCGGGGGCAACGGTGCAGGACGATGGTTTTCAGCAGGTGGACGACGAGGTCTCTGGTGAAGGCCGACAGGTGTGCGGGCTTGGGTTGGAACCCCTCTCTGCACAAGCCTGTGGTACGGTCTCGGGAGTCACAGTTCTCGGAGCCTGGCTTCCTTTTCAGGGGGACGGGGCTAAGTGCGGGCACAGGGCCGCGAGGCAGAGACGACCGTGAGTGCTTCCCAGGGGCCTGCGGCTGTACCGGCAGGTGGCTCACGCCTGGCCTGCCACCTTCTGCTCCCTACTGGGGAGGCTCCTCCTGAATCCGCACGGGCCCTGCAGGCACCTCATGACAAAGCGCTAACACTGACAACCGTGTAGGTTTCTCCTTCCAGAGCTTTCTACTCACACCGCACGGGCGCCTCACCTGTGATGCTGCACAGGAGTCTCAAGGTCGGATTACCTCCCCCAAAACCGTTCAGCATGACGTCGCTGGCGGCCTCGGGGATGGGGATGGTCATGGTGATGGGCTTGTGGAACTTCCTCCGTCTGGGCTCCAAGGTGACGATCGGGCTGAAGGTCGCTTTGTTCCCCAGGATCTTCCTGACCAGCTCGCCGTGCATAGGCTGCGCCTTTTCCAAGGAAAGCAGAGAGTGAGCACCAGACCGTGCTTCACGTCAGTATCTTTGAAAGCACTTTTTGTCTCATCATCAGCACAGTAGCTTCCAGCATAGGACTGAGGTAGCAGGTACTCAGCCCTCCTGCAAGAGACCTACTGTGTGCTGTGGCAGCCCCTGCTCTCCAGTGCGACGTGACCATGTCTGTGTGGGCCCGCCCCGTTCCCACAGCCAGTCCCCTCCTCCCAAGGTGCCCCTGGCCACGCACGCGCCCAGCACCGCACCTGCAGGCCCACGCGGATCCGCTTGGTCAGCGCACCCTCGGGGAACACCGCCTGCACCTGCGGGACCACTGTGCTGCTCAGCACACCGCCCTCGGGTCCGATCAGGTGGCTGTCCTGCTTGACACGGGATACCACGGCGAAGTACTGCGGGAAGTCACGCGTGACGATGCGGCAGATGCGCTTACGGTCCAGGTCCTCAGCGCTGTCCAGCACTGCGGATGACAGCGCACAGGTCCAGGTCAGCGCCTCCTCGGGGCAGCAGCGCTTCCACCAGAGCAGCGCCCGGTCCCTCTGCGGGGCCTGTGGCCTCGGGGTGGGTGGGGGCGGGGCTCTCCCTGGTTTACTCCACTCCCACCAGCTGCAGAGGAAACGGTCCCGCAGGCTCTCCTCTGCCAACATCAACATTGGCTCAAGACCCAGTTTCTATGTTGTAAGAAGAGACGCGCCCTCCTGTCCTGCCAGGATGGTTTGCGGGGTCACTCCGGGGGGGGGGGGGGTTCTCTGAGAAGCACTGTGCGTATGGAAAAGGGCCACAATGGATGATCGTGAATCCAGGGTTTGAATTCCCCTGAAACCAGGAACTTGCCCAACATGTCCCCCACCATCAGCTGGAGGGGTCACAGGCTTTTCACAAACTTAGTGCACAGCCGTAGGGCAGGACGGAAAGCCAGACCAGCTTAACCGAGGAAATCTAGACCAACAGGGTCACTGGGACTGGCGTTTTCTTTTCCTGAGTCACAACAGGAGACCAGGCAAACGCACTGTGCGCCGGCTCATCGTCACCGGCCACACTGGTACCTGCTGGGCCAGAACCACACACAGACGCTTGCGCACACGTGCACGCATCACACAGCGCACACACACCGTGCACACGCACAAGCAGACATGTGCACACGTGCGCACACACGTGCAGCCCCGGGTCCTCAGGAGGCGCCCACGCACCCTCGTCCATGCCGTTGAGGATCTCGTTGAGCTCGTCCTCCGTGTGCTCGCAGCAGTGCTCCT
Source organism: Myotis lucifugus (assembly GCF_000147115.1). Lineage (NCBI taxonomy): Eukaryota > Metazoa > Chordata > Mammalia > Chiroptera > Vespertilionidae > Myotis > Myotis lucifugus. Next base: position 179,595 of record NW_005871823.1, on the reverse strand, counting down.
TCCAGCTGTCCCCGTTCTCGCTGCGCAGCACCACCAGCTCCCGCTCCTTCCCTCGCAGGGCAGCGAAGTGCGGGATCTCCACGATGACGGGCCTGCGGCAAGCAGAGCACGCGGTGTGGGCGCAGCAGCCACACGCCACGCGCCCCACCGTCTGTTGCAAAGTGACCTGGAGGCCTCTCTCTGGGGACGGGGATGGGGACGGGGCTAGCGGCTGGCTGCGCAGTAGCACTCCACCTCAGGGCTCCCGTCCCGGGACACGCTGCTCCCCGGAGCCCGGTGTCTCCGAGTGCAGGTGGCACCTGGAACTTCTCCTCGGAGAAACGTAAAGAAATGGACATGCATGTCTACGACGTGCACCGACCTCCTGGGACGTTCTCAGCGAGGTGCGACACGACAATGGCTGGAGAGGGGGGGCTTGGTGCTGTGTGAGCTGATGAGTCTACATGAGATGTCAGAGGAGCCGACTGCGTGGGAACGACGCAGATATGCATGCGGGGCCTGCCGAGGCTCCCCCCATTCGAGGGCGCAGTAGGCATCGCACAGGGCGGCCCTCGCCGAGCCCCCAACAGCATGGGCGATGCCTACTGGGCTCAGCTCCGAGCATGCACGGCCCTCGCTCCCAGGGCACAGCCACTCTCAAGAGTCGTGGAGGCTCTGGGTCTCCGGTCCAGGTTGCTTTGAGACAGACTCCAAGTTTCCCATCACAACACCGCGACTAGCACAGAGTACGACTAGGCAGATCTCATGCTTTAAACGAAAATGAAGGTCACAGCACTTTAAGGGGAAAGGTATAAAAACATCACTCGAAACAAAAGTCACATACCACAGGGTCAGAAATGGTCCACTAGAGAGTTGGTACAGAGTATAAATCATAGAGAGGGACATGTCACGGGCACAATGACAAAAAGAGAAATCATATTGCAGGAGGAGGAGAATGGGGCCAGCAGCCATCGGTTGGTTTAAGTCGCTCCTACCCAAGGAACTTGGTTCCAGGAGGCCCCAGCTGGAGGATGCGGCTGACCAAGCTTTCTCCCTCGTTAAGTGGGGGGGGAGCCGCTGGCAGGTGGAGTTTACTGAGCACATCCAAGCAGCAGTGAGAGAGAGAAGACAGTGAGCTTCAGGGGCGGCGTCCACCCCGCACCGCCCGCTCAGCCACCGGGAGGTCTGCTTTGGTTCTGTCCCCTCCATTGGCCACAGGGAGGGAGGCACTGACGCCCAGCGTGCCCAATGGAGGCAGGGGGCGGCACGCGGGGACGACCTCTCCCTGGTGAGGTCCTGCCAGGGCGCGAGCCATGGAAGGAGAAATACGCTGCCCAGGCTGCTGGAATGTCATGAAAGCTCGGACTGTGCAGAGGCCGGTGCTTCCACGGATATTCCTGCTCAGATGTGGAGACTGTCACACAGCTCAGGTGGCCTGAGCGTGAGGGAGGGGGGCACCTGCGACAGGGGGAAAGGGTCGGGATGTGCCCCACCCAGAGCCCCCAGACTCCTGGGTCTCAGGTTGGCCTGAGGGATGCGGAAGGCGGCTTCTAGAACCGGGAATACGGACACGCCCCCTCCGGCGTGAACGCAGTTTGGAGCAACCTGTGAACAGCTTCCTCCAAGTTACGAGACTTTAGGCCGATCCCTAGTTCTAGCGAGCAGCTCTCCCAGTGTGACGCCAGCAGAACAGAAGCTCCCGGGCAACGGGTTGTGGGCCCCACATTCAAGCACAAAGACTTGCTATGAGGAGGCTTAAACACCACTGATTTGTTTCAAAACATTTTGAAACTTGTCCCCCTCCACCACCTCATCCTTTGGTCGGTTTTCAGCAGAAGCCACGCATTTCTCGGCTTGTTGAAATACCACTCAATATGGTAGCAGCCGCTCAAGCACACAAAAGAAAGAAATGCTAATTTCTGCTCAAAATTGCTGAAATGAGGCTGGCGGCAGCGAGCCCGGACTTTGCCTTAAGGAAAACTGTGACCAGACAGGCGGCCAGTGTGAGCGTAAGCCTCACGGTAGCAGTTTGGGAGCAGAGAAGGCAAACCACACACCGCCTCCTGGCCACACCTCTCCCCAAGTGCAGACGGTTCTCAGGACGCGGGACCTCGAGTCCATGTTTGGAAGAGAGGAGGGTTTTTCTTAGGACTCTGCCACTTCAGTGTCAGGGAAAAACAATACCTACCATTGGCTGCAAACATGATTCGCACTGGGAGCCTAGCAGCTGTGATCGCATCCAGAGAGAGAGGGTCACCTGCCTGCTGAGCTCACGGATGCTCACAAAGGAAGAGGTGTGGGGAGGGGGGCAGCATCAGTGCTACTTAAATGTCACAGGAGCCCGGCCGGTGTTGCTCAGTGGTTGAGCGTGGACCTAGGAACCAGGAGGTCACTGTTTGATTCCCGGTCAGGGCACATGCCCGGGTTGTGGGCTCCATCCCCAGTGCGGGGCCTGCAGGAGGCAGCCGGTCCACGATTCTCTCTCATCATTGATATTTCCCTCTCTTGCTCCCTCTCCCTTCCTCTCTGAAGTCAATAAAAATAGATTTAAAAAATGTCACGGGTCAATCTTCGTTCAAAGCACTGGACGTACCTTTGTGCATCCGTCCCAGGGGCGCCGGGCGAGATACCAGCGCACGGGCGACTAAGTGGGAGGCTTAGCAGAGACCCTTACCCCAGGAACTGCGCGCCAGAGGGTCCGACTTCGATCAGGCGGCTGGCCAGGCCTTCTCCCTCCACCATCGGGGGCATGGTCGCCAGGCGGTGGCGTTTCACCAGGCGGCAGGTGACCCGTGTGGGGGCCGTGCACTTCCTCGGCGGGATGATGATGCGGAGCCCGTGGTGTCTGCAGCCGCGCATGGCGCCCCCGCGGGCGTCCACCATGAAGCTGACCAGGAAGCTGCAAGGGGGAGCAGAGGTCAGGAGAGTGGGCAAGGCCGGAGGCAGGGGCCCAAGTCCCAGCCAGGCGATTTCTGTCCGTCACGCCTGGTTCTCAGACAGCGGGTATTCATACGCATGGTGGGGACAAACTGGTCCTTAAACGTTATCTCGCTTTATACCAATGCCTTGATGGCTGTTGTGTGGCTTTAATTGTTGTTTTTACCTGTAACCTAAGACAATTTCTGCTACCTTTTGTTGACAGTGTGTGGACTGTAAATTTAAAATCTATCCAACTGACAGAGAGAGTGGCATGGAATTATGTGACAACTCTGAGGGTCCCGTCACAGAACTTCCTCCCCGTCACAGAACTTCCTCCTGCATGTATGTCCTGAAACCCATGGAAGTCAGGGTGGGATGCAGCAGTTGATTCCACTGGACTTTTCAAAGTTACGTCGTGTCCAGCTCATTTCAATATAAACTATGACTTAAGAAAAGAGGCCCCCCACCGGGGCACAGGCATCAGCTCCATGTGGAGGGAGGGTGTCAGGGCATCGTGAATGTCCCCAAACTACAAGAGTGTGGAAAACCACAGCTAGTAATTCAGCAACGTGGAGGGCATCCCTTCCTTTTGCTCCGTTCCTGCCAGGCTCGAGGTTCATGGACAGCCTGGTCCACGGGGCCGGCACGCGTCTGTGGCGAGGCAAGGGCTGGTCTAACCGGAAGGGCTTCCTTCGGGAGGGGCGGGTGCATGCCGTGGGGACTCGCTTGGTCAAGAGGCAGAAATCAGGCGACCTGACCGGCATTCCCATGGCACCTGCGAGGCTCTGACACCAAAGCAGCAAGAGGAAAGCAGCCCCCAGGTGAGTCAGGCTCGGCCAGCACACCATGCCGGGCCCCCGCCCTGGCACCGAGTCCATGACTGCAGCCCAATCCCGGGAACACAGTCAATCCAAGAAGTGATGGGCAGAAGCACCGTGCGTCTGCTCTGTTAGACGAGCGGAGAAAGAGCTTAGCGTCCCTCACAGCAGACCCGAGCTCGTCGTGCACGTGGCTAAGCAGGAGTCCTGCTGCTCTCAGCACAGAAGGGACGGGCAGCCCAGGGCCTGTCAGCAGGCGTGCGGGGACAGCGAGGCCACAGCCGTGCCCCATGCGTGGCCAGCCAGCCCGGGAGAACAATCCACAGTGCAGGACCGAATGTGGATGTTTCTGGTCTTGATCAAAATGCAGTGAGAAGAGGTTAGCTGCTTTTCTTACCACTAGGTATAAATTTAAGTATAAATTCTCAAAAAACGTTTTTAAAAATGTACTGTTGCGCAAAAGAATGGAAGAGCTAGTTAACATTGATGAACCTAAAGGCTTCCTTTCCGTTCTGTCCTTTTTATTGGGCTACGTTTACGCTGACGTTTATGAACCCAAGAAAGGCTACTCAAGTCCCAACCAGCGCTGCTGCCACTCACTGCACGGTTTCTGGCGTCCCCTAGTTTGCTCATCTCTTGCTTACTGTCACCCTGAGGAACCCTGTGGGCCATCCAGCCTGCCCCTGCGGGACCCCACACTGTCTGCCCCGTCGGAGCCCTGGGCAGTGTCTGCTAGGGCACCTGCTGTGTCTGGACC